>NC_141195.1:26038006-26086575 GCF_054491065.1 Syngnathus leptorhynchus
TGCCGCTTTGCGAGCTTGACGTGAAAAAAACAAGGGAAGGAATCAAAGGGACAAGCAAGGGAATGTGGTTGAAGGTGTCCCTTTACATAGTAAACTGTGTGTGTGTGTGTGTGTGTGTGTGTGTGTGTGTGTGTGTGCATTTGTGTTTGTGCGTGTGTACGTGCGTGTGTACGTGTGTATGTGTTGTCCATCAGAAATTCCCTGGCTTGAAAAGCAGGTGGGCATTCTGGCAGCATGAAGCTGCGGCCTGCGACACCTCCTTCCTTCCTTCCCTCCCTCCCTGCCTCCCTCCCTCCCTCCCTCCCTCCCTCCAAGCAAGTGACAACAAAGACGCGCACGCGGTCCACTGAGGAGGGCTACAAAATGGAAGCGGTGAGCTGCAAGGCGAGCGCGAGAGTGAAGGTCGCTCTCAGCGCTAGCGAGCGGCGCTCGGGCAGCTCGGGCGGCCCGGGCCGCCCGAGCTGCGCCTTTCTCCGCCGCCGTTACTGTGCAGCCAGCCCATTTTGCTCTCCTTCCTCTCCACCCCCATCCTGGCCGCGTGCTGATGCCATGGGCCTACGTGGCTGAAACTCTAGCCCTGCTAGTTTTCAAATGCCCGCAAGGAAAAGAAAGATGCAGCGGAGCGATGGGGGTGGGGAGAGAGAGCGTGCATGCTCCATTTGACGGAGAAGAGGGGGGCAAGAGGGGAGGACGGGACCACGACGGGAACTCAAGGACAATAACGGCTAAGAACAAATGTACTCCTCTCTCTCACTTTCATCAGTCTATCAGCTGGCACCGTAGCCGAGAAAAATCAGCCGGCGTTCGGCGGCCCGACCGGCGCACAAGTGATTGGACACACGTTTTGTTCCCTGTTTGCATAAGCTGATCGCTGGCTGTGACCCGAATTGTGTCTGTCTGGCCTTCGCTTGGCGTCAAAAAACAAAAGTCTGGGAGCAGGGTGGGGGTGGGGCGCTCGGGAGGATTATTGGGGATATGGAAGCAAATGCCAGCGAGCCGTTGCTTTCCACACTAGCCAAAACAAAGGAGGCTGCCCCAAGTGTGCCAATGTCAGGCACGCCGCAATCGCCCCATCCATCTCTGACCCAAGACGCACGCACGCGCTCACTCACCATTCTCACTGAGACGGACGCCGAGGCTGGTCACCGAGTCCGTGATGGAGCGCGCCAGAGCCAACGCGTCGTCCGGGTGCTGATGGTGAGTCGCGTTGGATGAAGAGAAATCATCGAGTTTGATTTTCTTCACCAAAAATGAGCGGGGCATGTTTCAACGCGGCCAAAAACGCATGAGCCGAAAGAAAATGTGTCGGAGAGAGCACAGCTAGCTTGAGGGGTAATCCTTGCGATGAAGACGGTGGCCAAAATCATGAGATGAAGAAAAAAAAAAAAAAAAGAAGGCGACCAGTGGTGAACGGCAATGCTGTGGGCTACACTCCGGCCCCCCAGTGTCCCCGGAAAAAGTGACAGACAAATAAATAAATAAATAAATAAATAAATAAATAAATAAATAAATAAAGGTGATCCTGTTCAGCACTGGATAGCTCCTGTGATGCAGTCGGCTTAAAGGACCAGTGAGGAGGAGAAGAGAAGGAGCCAGGCGCAGAGGAGAGAGTGAGTGAGAGGGAGAGAGAGAGAGGGAGAGGGAGAGAGAGAGAGAGAGAGTGACTGTCAGACTAGCTGAGATCAGCAATCACGCCAGCCTTTATATGGGGCACAGGCAGCGGAAGATCAGGTGGTGCTGCGAAATGGAGCTGCTTAGCTTTAATCCATCAAACGTCCCCGGGGACACACATCAAATTACTAGTGAAGCGTCTGTGCATTCGCACACAGACAGAGGAGAGGAGAAAGCACACAGTCAGAGCCCCGCTGGCCCCTCTTATGCCGCCCGACCGACCGACCGCCCCCACCCTTGCTCGCCCTCTCCTCTTCCCTCCCCCGCCCCGCTCGGAGGAGTGAAAGAGGCGGGCAGACAATGGAGATGTGGATGAGAACACGCCGGCTGTCCCGTCCCCCATTGTTTTGCCATCAATTGGCACAGTTGATGTTTGCCTCCTTCACGCAGCCTCAAACGGCACTCGCGGGTTTGCGGCCCTCCGACGTATGCTGAGGGAGGTTTTGGCTGGGACAACGGGACACCTTTTTGTTTTTCCCCCTCCCCCACGAAAGACGTTCTGGATTCCAGGGCTGCTGCTGAGGAGGCAGCTTCAGGGAGCAGCAACGCAGCTCAGCTCAGATCAGCTCAGCTCAGCTCAGCTCAACTTCCTCCACAATACGGCACGGGTGTACCACGTGTGCCCTGTCATGCGTGCGTGCGTGCGTGCATGGCGGGGAATTAGTTCATGACATCTTTTTTGATTGGAGTGAAATCTAGCATTAGATCCATGCTCACCAAATTGGCCACGCCTCTGAGCATCGCTTTGTGCCAGGGAGGGAGGAACGGTTCAGATTCGTCGTGGCTCGACGCTCTTCCCGAAGGAATGCGCGATGAACGGGAAACGACGTTTGAATCCAAGCTGCTCGGACCTTGAAGTAACGCAAACAAATATTGACAATATTGGCTTTAGAAGCCGCTTGGAACAAATACTGAGCATTGTCTTTTGTCGTCAGTTTTGAGTCCATCAATTCTGCAATCTTTAGATGATTGATATGATATCAAAAAGATTTTTGGGGGGAATACAGGTAAGAAGACTTTTCAGCTCATAGTCTGCTGCGGCTTATGAGCAAAACAGCATTTTCCCCTAATTTTAGACAGTCTTCTTTCGAGGTGTGTCTTTGTAATAATAGGTTTAGTAGGGCCGTAACGTGTTTGAAGCGGTGGCATATTTGAAAGGCAACAGGAAAGACCGCTGCAGCAACACAAGCACCCTTCCAGCTCGGGGTGAAAGCTCTCGTTACTTTTCACGTCATTGAAGGCGCAGCAAATTTCTCTGGCCGTTTGGAGAGGTCCTCTCTGCCGCTCTTCATCATCACGCTCACCATTAACAGCAGCCCTGCGTTCGCCTGGCATGGAGACAAAGCGCCGCGCTGCCGTCAGCTAGCAACGGTTCGCCCAACTCGCGGTGCTCTGGTCCACTTAGGGTCACTGGCCTGCCTCTGACATGTGGTGACCGGCTCAGGGCGCTACCATAGCGAGCGACAGCCCTCCGCCTAAAGGGCTGCTCGCTGTGATACAATCGGCCTCATTAACATCCTTTATGGCCCTCTGAGAGCCGAATTCATGAAGTCAATGGAGTTGATTTGCTCCTCCGCTCCGTTCTGTTCTACGAGCCACAGCGCCGAGAATGAACGGGTGTCATCTCTTTACAGCGCCGTGCTTCTTTTAGTTCCGTCGGCGATAGAATAGCTCCTGCAGATTAGTGAACGACACGAAATCCCAAGTGTCACACTGGAGCATTCACGTGAGGAGAGGCCAAGGCTGTAGTAGAGGGCCGCCACTGCGGGCCGGACACCAAATGTGCTCGCTCGGCCCGCTCTTCTTAGTCGCGTCTCGCTTGCGGGCTCCTCAAAGCCACGGCCTCGTGCATGGCGTTCCAGTCATACCGGTCCACCCGATTGTACCGCGTGTCCGGACTGAACGAGGGCGTCGGGCTTAGCATTCCAGACCCGTTTGAAAACATTTGGAACCCCAGCTTTGGCTCCGTCTCGGCTGACAGCCAGTTTTGACATTGTCGGTGTGATCCCGGCTGATCTCTGCGCTTTTGTCATTTTTCACATGTCCTGAGTGTTGTTAGTCACCTAAATGTTGAACAGAGGCTGTGATGTACCGAAGTCAAAATCCTTGTTTGGCACGCTCAAACATGGCCAATAAATTCTTCTTGAATCTTGAACACGTGACGGAGCCCTGGTATTTTTTTTTTCCCGCCTCTTAACTGTTGTCCATCTATTTATTTGGCCAGTGTTGCCGCTGACCTTTTGGTCAGGTCCTCCTCGCAAAAGAACGCAATGAGCCCTCAATAAAGGTTCATCCAAATATAATGAGGTGTTCGCCTCCCTCCCTCTCGCTCACCGTCTCACTTGGATGAGGATCGACCGGTTGATATACTGTTTCTTTCGTTCATGTAATGAATGATTTTTTTTTTGAAAAGGGGGCGGGCCATGTTCTGTCAAATGAAATATTATGAGCATTTGGCACGTCTCTGGAGAAATTCTGGCAGAGAGCTCGCACGCGTGCCGTGCAGCATCGTATCTTTTTCTACGTCTGTTCTGGGCTCTGGGCCGAAAGCCATACCTTGACGTGGGTGTCGTGTCGTAGGCGGAGCCCGAGCGGAGCCGGAGCAAAGCCCGAGCTCCTCTTTGGTCCTACGGCATGGAATGGCGTTTGGGAGCCAGCTGAGTGCATCACTCATGCCCTATTTGCCTGGCGCTTGCCAGTTGCGGCGTGCGCATGCGCTCGCGTCTGTTGTCCATGGGCAACTCTTTGCTCAATGGGGCAATTAAGTGTGAAAAGCAGAAAGGAGCTTGCTGCTTCCTATCTCTTTGCTGGCGGAGATAATTTATGCTAATAACATCTCAAGCTGGCCAGAAATGATAGCAGGCCCTTTTGGCTTCACGAGAATCTTTTCATCCTCTCGGAGGAGGGAGGGAGGGAAAAAGCAGCTCTCTCTCTCAACACCTTGCAAATACGACAGCTGTGTGGCAGTCAATGAAGCTCTCGCTCCTCCCTCTTGGCCTTTCATCTGCAGATGATGGTCTTTCCATGCTTTCCTCGCTTTGCTCCTTTCTTCTTCCTTTAGCCTGCGTTTCTCCCAAGGCATCATGCTTTCCCTTCAAGGACCTTCACTGGCCATTTGTGGCGCGCCGACACCAGAATTGCTATTGCGGCGACACATTAACAGTAGGGTAAAATTAACTAAAAAAACCAACAACAAAAAACGAACCAAACCCAGCTCACGTTCCCTATCAGTGGGTGAACAATCCAACGCTTGGTGAATTCTGCTTTCAAAATGAAAAGAAATGAACGTATGTTTTATGTGAAAGGCGCTATGTATATGATGAAATGTGGTATCATTTTGCATCCTCTTCGGGCATCACCTCGTAGCCGTACGTAATGGGCCTTCTCTTTGTTCCCGAGCAGGACTCGAGCAGATCCGGTAAAGAGGAAGGAATTGAGGAAAAGCCACGGCGCGTGTCCGCCGACGCCTTCCACTCCTTTGCGCTTGCACCCTGGGCCAAGTTCATTCAGGCAGAATGGCCGCAGATGCTCACATGACAAATGGCTTACTGGACGACAGCGATGCGTGCGCTTGTTGTGATGAGCTCTCTCGCTTCCACTTGGATCTGGCGCTTGCTCACATTGACACACTCTCGCCATGTCCCTCAAAACGAGCAAAAAACGCTGCTGCTGTCAATGTTTCCACCAAAGCGGCCGCGCTAGTCACAAGGTGACTAGCATTTGCACACATTCAAAGGAAGTGTGGAAGTTTTTATCCAAAGAAGCAGCGCATTAGCATTGTACCATGCAAAACTGTGACCATTAAAACCAAAACCTGACCCCTCGAGCGCAGGCCGAGCGTAGGACGAGCGAAGGCCGAGCGAAGGCCGAGCGAAGGCCGAGCGTAGGCCGAGCGTTGGCCGAGCGAAAATAAAATACCTGAACATCATGAACAATATATTACAGGGCTAACATTGCCCCTGAGTGGAAAGGAATGGAACACCATCTGGTCCTGTAGACGTCCAGCTGGCACGTTGGCCGAGCGTAGGCCGAGCGTAGGCCGAGCGTTGGCCGAGCCTTGGCCGATCGTAGGCCGAGCGTAAGCCGAGCGTAGGCCGAGCGTAGGCCGAGCGTAGGCCGAGCGTAGGCCGAGCGTAGGCCGAGCGTAGGCCGAGCCTTGGCCGAGCGTAGGCCGAGCGTAAGCCGAGCGTAGGCCGAGCGTAGGCCGAGCGTAGGCCGAGCGTAGGCCGAGTGACCCTTCTCACGTGGCTTCACTTTAGATTTTTCCTGTGGAAGTCAACAAAGTGGACTGAGTGGTAAATGAAAAATTCAAGCCAGAGCAAATGAAGAAGAGACATCACACTCAACAGGTATGCAATATACACTAAGATCTCTTCAAAACGAAGTAGAAAAAAAGACTCAGCTCACAAGGCTTATTCCCGTCTAGAGAGAGAGAGATGAGCTTACCAATGAACTGATTTTGCAAAGTAGTCAGAAAAAGCATTTTAAAACAGAGCAATGTTTTTTCCATGAATTGCATTTCTTCTTTTATTACTTAAGTAGCGTTGACAGGTGTCAAAACAACGGATCGCTTCTTTTAATCCACTTCCCAGCTGGCAGGCTCTGTTTGATGCCTTAAGTTGGTGATGACAACTCCCCAAGTCTGTCCCCTCCGGCTAAAGGATGAGCGCACCATAGACTCGTCTCGTCACCCGTCCTTATGAGAGTAATGCGTCAAACGGACATTCTCATTTCAATGTTATTTTCTCCTATTTGACAATTAGTAACGGATAAGATCATCCACCGGAGTTCGTCGGGCACCCGGCGGAGCGCGTCTCGACGCAATTTGAGCGGGAGGCGTGCTCGACCCAGGGCCCCAGGGACGGGAGTTTCCGAAAGAAAGAAATCATAGGTTAAACAGTAAATTGCGTGCTGGCCGGCCCTGTAGCTGACTTCACGGCAGAAGTATCGGCAGTGAGCTCAGAAACACGTATATGTGACGTTGTGATAACCCAATTGTAATAGTGAAACTATTTGATTTACTTTTCACTGCTGCACTACTTTGGCAGAGGGACGGAGTTCCGGACGGTTGCTCGGTTGATGGCTACAACGCACCATTAAAGTAGCAAGTACAGCAAGGAGGCCGAGCGACGTTGCGGGTTAGTAGAAGACATTGGTGGTCTCCTTGAAGGTGTGAGAAAAGTCAGCAGCTCTGCCAAATCTATGGAGTGTTTTACTCACAGCTCCTTCCATGCTTTAAAAAAGACCAATTGTGCGTTTTATTGTCAGATAATTAGGGATGGGTACCGGTACATACATGTATAATATTGGGCAGACACTGGGCAGGCTATGGCTTTGTTTGGTAAATCACCGCCACATTGGGGGATTGCTGTCGCCAAACCACGGCGCCCTCTACCGGCCCTTTTACTATCAGCAATGAAATAGCACGCATGGCTGACAAGACGTTTTTGGTCAGGAAGCCCTGCGACTGTGCCGGCCGAACTGAACGCTCACCTGCCACGCGAGGGCGCTGAGATGAGAAGGGTCCAAAGAGAAGGCAGGCAGGCAGAACCATATTTAAGAACCTTTTTTTCAGGCCAAAAAAAACAAATAAAAACTGCAGTAAGCAACTATTTTAGGGGGCACATAAATTGCATCATTGCATACCCTAAATTCTAACTTTTTTCTTTTTCTTTCTTTCTTTCTTTCTTTCTTTCTTTCTTTCTTTCTTTCTTTCTTTCTTTCTTTCTTTCTTTCTTTCTTTCTTTTTTAATTATTCTAAATAAATTTATTATAATAACAATAAATATCTTTATATTTTCAAATTGCATTCACATAGATGATGTATTACTCCAGTTCACAACATTCACAAGCTCATGTTGACTTTGAAGGACAATAATTTTCTTTAGGCTTAAACAGCTTCTTTACGACATTGTATGTTGTCCTGGAAGGTAAATAAATGACTAAATCAATAAATAAATTACTACACACATACATACATACATACATACACACATACATACATACATACATACATACATACATACATACATACATACATACATACATACATACATACATACATACATACATACATACATACATACATACATACATACATACATACATACATACTTTAATTCATATATATGCAGCAAAAATCTGCAGTCTTACATCTCAGTTGTTATAAGTAGTTTGTGGGACAAAAGTATAAATATTTTAAAGGGATTAAATAATTCACACCGGGCCTCTGTGGCTGGCTGCTGGAAGCAGTGATCCAGTCACTTGAAGACATCTTTTGTGGATGGAGAGCCCTTCAGCCTAAATGACACTTAGCCAAATAGCACTTAAGTACATGCTCAATATTTTAACAGGGAAGCTGTGGAGTGGTGGAGCTCCTTTTGCAAAGAACAGGTGTTTTTTTTTTTTTTTTTTTTTTTTGTGGTAGAAGCAGTCTATAGAGCTCTTACGAGAGCTTACAGTGTTTTTGCTGAGATTTAAAACAAAGTCGGCTCTCCTGCCGATTTTTTGATGACCATGATACAGATTCGCAA
Source organism: Syngnathus leptorhynchus (assembly GCF_054491065.1). NCBI lineage: Eukaryota > Metazoa > Chordata > Actinopteri > Syngnathiformes > Syngnathidae > Syngnathus > Syngnathus leptorhynchus. Next base: position 26,046,211 of record NC_141195.1, read on the forward strand.
GCTGCGTCCTCCGAAGGCCAGATTTGTCGCAAACGCTGTCTCATCTTTTGGTAGTTCTATTTTCCATATTGAAATATTCACTCTCATTCCTAATAGGTCATGATTTCCTGTTCTTTGAAGAATTTCACTTTTCCTGCAAGTCTAGTTGACCAAAGTGCACCCTGAACCCTCCCTCCCTCCATCCATCCATTGCTGGCTCATCGTTGAAATGTCGATGCCTCGGTTAACACGAAGCCTTGTTGATGGGAAAATGAACTTGTGCACACTTCATTAGAAAGCAGGCAGACCTCAAGGCGCCCGACTTTAATGATGCTGGGACCAGATGTCTTCCAGCTTCAGCTCCAATTAATGGCCGAGCCTCGTGACACGCCCCCAGAACCTAAACAAAACAAAGGAACGCTGATAGGACCGAGGCAGCGAGTGGAAAGCGAGGATGAGAGATGCTATCTGGGGGCCCTGGCGAGTCTGCAGAGTGAGATAAGAGGGGAGGGGGGTCTCCGAGAGGAGGCTGAAGTTATTCGCTGCTCTCCTGCCAAAGCCTGAGAAGATTACCCAGAAGCCTGCTGGCTGCGATACAAGCGGCATTGCGGGGGGCCCCTCTCACCCCTTTGTTCCCCACCCATCTGCTTCAGACTCACAATGGCCGATCAGGGGGCGGAGCAGCCGAGTTTCGCCCAACAAGAGCAAGTGAGGGCCGCCGCAACCTGCGAGGCTGAGAGGCTGAGGGGGTGACACGAGGCAGGCAAGGGTCAAAGGAATTGTAGAAGTCATCACAACTGCCTTGTGTTATCTTTTGGAATTGATGTTATTGGTGATTTGAATATACTTATGTATGCTTAGCTACAGTCAAGCATATGCAAAAAGTGTATGTTGTGATCGATCAGTGGTCTCCCCTTTGTCTCCACCACCAAAGACCTATACCTTGAGCATTTACCCCTTGCACTCGAAATTCATGCACTGGACTCTCAAGGTGCCCATGAGATTAGCTACCTGTCATTGTAGCTTGTTTAAGGACTCCTTTGACATAACTAGACACATCTTTATTCATCCTTTGGGATTGCATCCTCAAGAAATTCTGGTCCAGTAGCATTCATATATGCAAACATGCTCAATACGATTATCAACAGAAATATCTTTATTGGGCAATTCCGGTCCTCGAGGGCCGGTGTCCTGCATGTTTTCTATGTCACCCTGTTGCAACACACCTGATTCAAATGATCAGGATTGTTATCCAGCTTCTGTATACCTTGCTAATTATCTAACCATTTGAATCAGGACGGCGCAAGGTCAAGCTTTTGCTGCACCGTATTTGCATTGTTTTGTTTTTCCGACATTGTGGCGGAATCTGGGGCGGCTGAGCTTCACGCTCTTGCAAATTTCCCCAAATTGGAGCCTCCTGATCTTCATCACCACTTCAAGCACCTACTAGCCTCCGAGCTGCTTTTTCGACAGCAAACTGCAAATAAGGCTCACTCTTGCTCACATGATAAAAAGCACCAAAGTGAGTCAGTGTTGGATGTGATGAGGATGAAGATGAGGGGGCGGGCACTGCTGCTCAGATGACTCACTAAGGGAGACCATCATGACGAGGAGGACGACGACGATGAGGAGGACAAACAAGATGAATATGATGACCCCGACTGTCCGTGCGGCACTCGGTTGACCTCAGCTGACCTCTGGCGCGTCAATGTCATTGGCTGACGTGGACACTCCCCAACATTGGAACTCTGACCTTGACGGCGGGGCGGGCCTTCTGTGTTTGTTTCCATTTTGAAACGTGATCATTGATGCAAATGAGCTCGACAAAGAGACATCAAAGGCAGTGGAAGAAGCCCGTTTGGACAAGATAAAAGCAGAAAACACCGGCTGTCGTCATTGGAAGGAGCTGCTTGGAACACAGAACAAACCCCAGGTAGGAGGGTTACAGCCTCCCAGTTGATGTACACCTGACAATTATTGTTGCCAAAGGTTGGTCCCAAAGGTTCATAGAAAATACGTACTTTTTCACGTAGCCTACGGTGTGCTCGGGTTCCTTTTGGCGTACCCCACGTTCCGTTCCACATCACACGGAATGAAATCTGCTTTTTCTGATTTCTAGGTCTTGCGTCTGCACTCCGGTGGATCTCCACTTTCAGTCCAGCTGCGCGCCTTTTTCAGAGTCTTTTGCGTGACAGAGGGCAAGAGCTACAGTGTACGGTAACATCTTGACAACGGAGTATCCGCTACCAACCACCCACGATATTCAGCGAACATGACGGGAGCCGGTAAAGGAAAGAAGTGTATCGAAAGAGACCGCGGGACGTCCGGCCGGATTGAGGCGCGCACAGACAACCGCACTGTTCAGAGCTGTCAACCCCCAACTCTTCATCAAGCCTGAAAGAGACACATAAGCCCCGCCCGACACTTATTTTCTGTTTGAGACAGTCTGAATAGGAACCGCACTAAAGGAAAAAAAATGAAGTCCGCTTTTGGTCCAGACCAAACAAGTGGACTAAAGAATTTTTCCGGTCTGAATAAATCCTGAGACAAGATATCCTTGTCAGATAACATTGAAAAATAATATTCAGGTATATACATACATACAGACAAGGGAGCAAAATCAAAAGGGGATTGATCTGCCAATACAATATCTGATCTTTTGCGCTTCATCCTCAAAGTTATCAACAGTTGTGGAGCAGCCCCAAGTCAAACGAAAGGTTTCTGCTGTGTGGGACCACCATGGGATGCACTAAAATGCCAATTCAACAGGCTCAATTTCAAGATGTTGTTTTGAATAAAAACTTGTCAAAAACAAATACCGGTGCACAAGCATCCTCCTTCACAACACGTTCACTTTGATTTTCATGTTATGTATGATACATGTTCACGTTCTTTTTCAAAACAATACGTTGTGGCAGTGCAGTGCTGATGTGAAAAAACGGCGTCAAACCTGCATCATCATGCACGTGGGGCGGACGGGCAGACTTGTGCGCTATTATGTCTGCGCTCAACACCTCAAGTTTACAAAATAAAACAGCGCTTTTGGTCCGGATCAAACAAGCGGACTAAAAGACTTGTCTGGTCTGAATAAACACTGAGATAAGATATCCTTAATAAGATAACTATAAAAGGTATATACATACAGACAAGGGAGAAAAAAAGTTAGGGTTAGGGTTACTAAATTACCAAGACCGGCTTCGTATCAGCTCGATCTTGAGGCGAATGCTCTAACTACTTCGCCATTATGTTGATGGAGTTATTTCACCGTTATTGACTCGTTGCAGTCGTGACGCAGACATGACGTCATTGAGCGGAACTTCCGCCGAAATTCAAATCCGTGGGCGTGGCTCGCAACAAGGAAGTAGGAAGTGGATTCGCTGTTCGAATATTAAGGTATATACATACAGACAAGGGAGAAAAGAAAAAGTGCTGAACCGGGCCTCGAACATGCAACATCATGCACTAGAGGTGGATGTGCTAAACACTGCACCATTATGTCAAAAGATAATACCCGTAAGTCTACTAAACAAAACAGCGGTTGCTATAGGACGTTGCCACGTCACAGTCATGTGACGCGGACATGGCCGCAAGTGTTGTCACAGACGCCAAATTTCGACGATTTTTCCTGTCTAACCGTTGTAAATGATTGCGTTGATTAAAAAAAAAACTTTACTCAAAGTTTATTCTTCTTTGAACTTTCTTCAAAGTTCTAATTTACCGTTTAAGATAATATTACGTCACAGTCACGTGCCGCGGAAATGACGTCATGGGCGGAACTTCCGCTGAGATTCAAATCCGTGGGCGTGGCTTTCAACGGGGAGTAGGCTGTAGCGCGAAGCGACACAGAGCGGTTAGTCACACGACGATTAACAAGAGAAATGTTTTATTTTCTGCTTGCAACTGGACCGTCTTGAGCGTACACGGTAAATACAACTCATTGTGTTTTAAAACAAGTACTTTTGTAGCCCTTAAAAGCGAGTGAGTGAGTGTGCGTGTGTGGGGGGGGTGGACGTCCAATTCGTCGTCTGCTGACTGCCACGGACGCCGAATTTCGACGATTCTTCCTGGTCATAGGTTGTAAATCATTACGTTGATTAAAAAAAACTTCATTTAACTAATTTACAGTTTTAGATCATATTACGTCGCAGTCATGTGCCGCGAAATGACGTGAATAGGCGGAACTCCCGCCAAGATTCAAATCCGCGGATACAAACATGACGATTATCAATAGAAATATCTTTATTTTCTGCTTGCAACTGGACCGTCTTGAGCGTACACGGTAAATACAATTCTTTATCTTTTTTTTAAATAAGTAATTTTGTAGCCCTGAAAAGCGAGTGAGTGTGCGTGTGTGGGGGGGACGTCGAATTTGTCGTCAGCTGCCTGCCACATACGCCGAATCTCGACGATTCTTTCTGGTCAAAGGTTGTAAATGATTGCGTTGATTAAAAAATAACTTTATTTAACTCTAATTTACAGTTTTAGATCATATTACATCGCAGTCATGTGCCGCGAAATGACGTGAATAGGCGTAACTCCCGCCAAGATTCAAATCCGCGGATACAAACATGAAGATGAACAGAAATATCTTTATTTTCTGCTTGCAACTGGACCGTCTAGACGGTAGATGCTGAATGCAGGGTTTTCAACAAAAACTGGACTGCTAAGTATTTATTTACTGAAGTCGGAGGTAAAGCCGTGTGTTTAGTTTGCGGGGAGCAGATCGCCGTGTTGAAAGACTTACAATTTGAGTCGGCATTACCGAAACACGTGGAGAAATATAACAACGTGACTGATGTTGAGAGGGCGCGGACATTGGAAGCTGTGCTTCGCATCTCCACCTCAGACATGCAACCTCACTTCGATGCACAGCAGAGACTAGATTTCTCTCACTGAACAAGAAAAAAGAATTCAAAAATGTAAGAAGGTAGAAGTTTTAAAGCATGTTTTTATGGTTGAGTTGTGCATGATTTAAATTGTAGTGTGTTTATTTTGATTTGCATGTTTAGTGTGTTTTTATGATGTTGTTGTTTTAGTGATTTAATTATTTAATTACATGCTTTTCTTCAGAGATATTGATTACCTGATTGCCTGCATCTAAGTTTATTGGATAAATGTCACAGATAGTAAAAAACGTTCACATTTTGTTTACCATTGTTTTGGGAAAATTTGATTGACTAAATGACATTTTTTGCAAGGAAAACTCACTTTTTTATGACTTAATTAAGATATATACTCTTACCAGCTTGTCAAAAATAATGTTATTTACTGCTTTTTATAAAGAAATGCAATTAATAATATGAAAAATTGAGTTCAGCCTTGTGGCCGGCCCTCCACAATATTTTCAGTTTCTCATGTGGCCCCATGGAAAAAATAATTGCCCACCCCTGGTCTAGAGCGTACAGGGTAAAAACAACTCATTCTGTTTAAAGAGATTTACTTTTGTGTAGTTTGACTAAAGCTGTCGATGCAGCTCGCGTTCACTGTGCAATGGTAATGTGTAACTGTGAAGCTAACCCTAGCTGAAACGTAGTCACGTTGCGTTGTGTCGGTTGATGTTAAATGTTAATGTTTTATTTCCTTTCTGTAGGTTCCACGGTGTCTGTTGGCTGTATGTTTTCCACTGCAAGAAGAATAAAAATACAAATCAGTCGCATCATTGACCAGGAGCTACAATGGTTGGATGTCGGCGGCGAAGACGTCTCAAGTGAGCAAGCCTCTCTTCCTCCATTTATGTTAAACACCACCTATTAAAGCTTCGTCTGGCTGTAGACGGCCGTGTTTGGTCCCACGCAACCCACCAACAGTATTGCAATTAACTCCTAGCGTCCGTTCTCAAACGCATTACATTGATATCACACGTTTCCATCTTCATTACACACAAAATATGGATAACATTACTGTTTCATCCTCTTATAAATACCCAAAAGTAATTGATTTAACACATAACCCTAATTAAATTGAGTGTGGGCACTCTTAAATTAACATGTGATTATACTGCCTAATCTGTCACAGAGTACATTGTTGCAAAGTAATATAAGAAAAGATCCAAAGTTGTAATCCAGAAGTTTTCAAAAGAAGGCCATTAGAATTATAAACAAATCTGATTACCTTGAACGTAATAAGCTATTTCTTAAATCACAAATTCTTAAATTCAAAGATTTGGTAGATTATCAGACTGCTCAAATGATGCTCAAAGTAAAGCAGAACTGTTTACCTAAAAATAATCAAAAGCATATTCAAACTGTGTTGAATATGTCCTATCAGGTCTCAAGTTAAGATTTGGCACCATCGTGTGGTGAAATTTTGAATTGCAACACATCCAATTTTGCCTGGGAACAAACAGATAAAATAAATAAGTCTTACTAGTTCCCATTAAATAAATTAAACGAGTCTTACTTCTTCCCATTCCTTTTCAAACAAGTAAAGCCTGCCCATTTTGTGCTTTAGATTTTGTTTATACCTAGTATTTATCCAAAATCATTATTTAAATGACTTAATTAACAAACAAATTAAGTAATTCATTCAAAAGTGTTTAATATGTCCTATTAGCTTTCATGTTAAGATTCGTCACCCTCCTTTGGAGAAATTTGGAATTGCAGCAAATCTATTAGACAAATGCATTGGCCAAGTTATTTTAAAGGAGCACGTGGGGTGGTGTGATGTCCTTAGTGAGATGATGTTTGTCATTTGTGATGTCGAGCTTGCGCTCCCGCACTACCAGACTCGCCAACAGCTTCGTACTCCAGGCTGTTAGGATCCTGAACTCTCCCCCCTCCGCTGCATAAAGTCCTGACCTTTTGGGCCGCGTTGGCTGCCTTGCACTACCCGCGCACTATATTCTGACTGTCTGCTGTATGCACACTTGCTCCAATTTTTGTCCTCTTATTTGTTTATTTATTTATAATTATTTGTTGTTCTTGTTTATTCATTGTATGTGCCATCTTGTTTTTGCTTTTTGTGTTGTTTTTTGGATGTTTTGTTATGTCTTGTCATCGTGGGATAGTGGGTAACGCAATTTTCATCTCTTAGTGTGTCTTGGCATGTGAAGTAATTGACAATAAAGCTGACTTTGAATTCATTCATTCATTCATTCATTCATTCATGCAGCAACCCCAATTTTTCCATTAAACAAATGAAATAATTCTTACTTCTTCCCACTCATTTTCAAACAAGTAAAGCCTGTTCATTTTGTGCTGTAGATTTTGTGTTTATATCTAATATTTATACAAAATCATAATTTAAATGACTTCATTCACTTTGGAAACTTGGAATGGCAGCAAATCCAATTTTGCCTGGGAACAAAAATAGATGAAATAAACTAAGTTTTACTTGTTCCTATTAAATCAATTAAATGAGTCTTCCCACTCCTTTTCAAACTAGTAAACTGGCCATTCTTTGCAGAATAATTTCTGTTTATACCTATTTATAGAGACATAATTTGAATGAACAAATAAGATTCATTCAGGCATTCATTGAAAAGATCCAAAGTTGTGTGTGCTATGTGTAATTCAGAATAGATCTCATGTTACTCCACTCACTCATATGACCAACTTCTATCAATTTAACCAAGCGTATGTCTCATCAGGTCTCAAGTTAAGATTTGGCACCACCATGTGGTGAAATATGGAATTGCAGCACATCCAGTTTTGCCTGGGAACAAAAAAATGAAATAAATTGAATAAGTATTACTTGTTCCCATTAAATAAAATAAACTAGTTTTACTCATACCCATTCCTTTTCAAACAAGTAAAGCTTGCCCATTTTGTGTAGGACTTTTTGTGTCTATACCTAGTATTTATACAAAATCATAATTTAAATGACTTCATTCCTTCATTCACCTTGTAAATTTGTAATCGCAGCAAATCCATTTGTTTTCTGGGAACAAAAATAGATGAAATAAATAAATTAAGACTTACTTTATCCCATTAAATAAATGAAACAAGTCTTACTTTTTCCTCACTCCTTTTCAAACAAGAAGTTTGAAACGAGGCCCCTTCCCTCAACCCTAACACGCCCTAATCCTGTGCGTCACATTGTGTTGTATCTGCGAATGTTGGTTGAAACCAAATGTCAGGTCTCATCAAAATCGATTTAAATACATAATTTTTCCCATTCCCTTTCAAACAAGTAAACGCTGCCCATTTTGTGTAGTAGAATTTGTATTTATACCTAGTATTTGTCCAAAATCATAATTTAAATGACTTTATTCATTTATTCACAACATCCAAAGTTGTGTTTAATGTGTAATTCAGAACAGTTATGTCAAAATCGATTTAAATAAATTAAATCAGTCATCCCTTTCCTGTTCAAACAAGTAAACCTTCATTTTGTCCCAGTCAAAGTCTACTTTGTCATTTTCTTCACATGTTAAGACACACAAAGGGAACGTTTTAAAAAAGTAAATAGCCCAATTTGTGTCGTAGATTTTCTGTTTATACCTAGTATTGATACAAAATCATAATTAAAATGACTTGACCAATGTATTAATTAAATGATTCAAAATAGTGTTTAATATTAAGTGTCATGTTAAGATTAGTCACCATCCTTTGGTGAAATTGGAATTGCAGCAAATCTAATATACCAATGCATTAGCCAAGTTATTTTAAGATCACGTGGGGTGATGAGATGTCCTTAGTGCGATGATGTTTGTCATTTGTGATGTCATACTCTGTTTTTTGTGATATCATACTCTATTTTTTTGGGCTAGGTGTAGGTGCTAAGGTTTTTGTTAGGGTTAGGGTTTTTGTTAGGGTTTTTGTTAGGGTTTTTGTTTGGGTTAGGGTTAGGGTTAGGGTTAGGGTTAGGGTTAGGGTTAGGGTTAGGGTTTTTGTTAGGGTTAGGGTTAGGGTTAGGGTTTTTGTTAGGGTTAGGGTTAGGGTTAGGGTTAGGGTTTTTGTTAGGGTTAGGGTTAGGGTTTTTGTTAGGGTTTAGGGTTAGGGTTTTTGTTAGGGTTAGGGTTTTTGTTAGGGTTAGGGTTAGGGTTAGGGTTAGGGTTTTTGTTAGGGTTAGGGTTTTTGTTAGGGTTAGGGTTAGGGTTAGGGTTAGGGTTAGGGTTAGGGTTTTTGTTAGGGTTAGGGTTAGGGTTTTTGTTAGGGTTAGGGTTAGGGTTTTTGTTAGGGTTAGGGTTTTTGTTAGGGTTAGGGTTTTTGTTAGGGTTTTTGTTAGGGTTTTTGTTAGGGTTTTTGTTAGGGTTTTTGTTAGGGTTTTTGTTAGGGTTAGGGTTAGGGTTAGGGTTAGGGTTTTTGTTAGGGGCGGCCTCAAAATCCGGGGTGATAATGTCCTCCAATTCGCACAGAAGTATGTGCTTACGAGCCCGGTAGTGTTCCTCCAAGATTTGGCAGGTAGTGTGTCCCCAGTTCTTTGCGTTGCCCATGATCAGTTCCAGAACCTCCGCCGTGGGGCAAGCTGGCCTAATCATGGTGGACAGCACCTCCACCATCCTGGCGATGGACTTTGGTTGTTGGGCCCCCAGATAGGGGTCTATGCAGCTCTGATGGTGAATCAGTCTGATGAGGTCGTGCGCCTTCCGAACCAAGCGACCGAATTCGGCCGTCGCCGGTCGCCAACCATTAGCCGGAACTGCATCGCTGGTGAAATGTTGGCGATCTGGTGGTCGCGGTCCCTGGCCCTGGCGCACCACCCTCGCATACGAGCTACCCTGGGAGCATGTAGGGCAGGGGGGGCCCGAAGGAGGCACAGGCCGGTTAGGTTTATGAGATAGAGACCCCCCCCACCTAGCGGAGGGGAGGGGAGATGCACGGGCACATCCCCCGAGACCCCATCCTGCCCCCAGCACCCGGTGCTGGCGCGCCTGCTTGCGTCGCCGTCCATACCACACTGTCGTCCAGTCGCTGTCCATTCTGGAAGTGTCCTTGGCAATAAAAAGTAAAAGGTTGTTTGTGAATCCTGTTTTTATTGGAATTTTTTTCAAAAAAATGCAGTAAAAATCCAGAACTGTATAACACCGGTTTTCAAAAACATTTGTGTGCCCTGACAACGTTTCGGCCGCTAGGGCCTTCCTCAGGTCTGGCACACAAACAAACAAATCCACGGGTCAGGTAAATCCACTTTTGGTAACTGCTGCTGAGTTGTTTCCTCGTCGCTCCCGCTCCACGCACTGAGCTTTGCGCGTCCTTTTATACACCCTGCCCGGTTGGAATTTCTAATTTTGAATTTTTGTTTTCGTTTTTGAGTTTATTTGGTTTCTTAAAAATAAAACTGGTTCTAGCCCAAAAAACGCTGCTAAATTGCGGTTGAAATTGTAAATTATGAACTTGAATATTGTTTCAGTAAGGTTTATTTGTTTTGTTTTACTAGATGTCAGTGTTACTATAATAATTATTATTATTATTACAATTATTATTATCATCATTAATAATACTTTTTGTAAGAAAATTTTTTTGTAAAAAAATTTTTTTGTTATTTTTATTTTTCATTTTTTCTATAATTGTTCCTCCTGTGTTCCTAAATTTATCAATTTTTTTGTAAAAAAGTTTTGTTTTAATTTTCTTAGGTTTTTATCTGACTTACTATAGGTAACTGAAAAATCCAGGTAGGGTTAGGGTTAGGGTATTGCGGGCCCCTGTAAACTATGCAAAGAGACAATTGGTAGACCTTTGTTGGTTTTGACTGCTTGTACAGGTAGGCGCGGTCCGAGGATCAGTCGCTCGGTCCCAACTGGAGGTAAGTGTCCCAGGCAAGTAGGGAGGTCCCGCGGTTCAAAACGTCCACCGACATGGCTCGCTGAGGTTGTCCATTTCAAAGTTCTTTAGGTAGGCGTGGTCCAGAGACCAGAGGCGTGGCTCCAATTTGAGGTAAGTATCCAAGGTAGGAAAACGGGTCCGAATAAAATCCGGTGGATTGAGCCTCCCGTTTGGAAGTTACGTTCCCAGTGGAACACAAACTGGAAATGGAATCGGGGTCCGTGACGGCCGTTGTTGTGAGGTAGGTCTTTGTTGGCAAGTGCGTCTATTGCGGATCCCCTGGCGCCCGCTCGGGTGCACACCATTCCATGAAAGTGGCCAGGGCCCGGTCGTAAGCAGGCGACAGCTGTGGTGATTGACCCCGAGTGAGCGTAGGCCGGCACGTCTTTTGAGTTTTGTCGGAGGCCTTACGGAAAGCTGGAGGATGTTTGTCCTGCCCCTCGAATAAATTGCGCTCAGTATGGGCTGGGTGGGGATTTGGGTTAGGGTTAGGGTTAGGGTTAGGGTTGGGGTTGGGGTTAGGGTTAGGGTTAGGGTTAGGGTTGGGATTAGGGTTAGGGTTAGGGTTGGGGTTAGGGTTGGGGTTAGGGTTGGGGCTAGGGACAGTCACAGCCACGGGGACCAAGGACCGGCCTCCCGGTGCCAGGCCTGGCACAGTGACTCGAACACTCGCAGCGGAGTCCCGTGTTAGGGATACCCCGGTCAGCTGCCCACGGCCAGGTCCGACGGTCCCAACCTTTGTCTTCCGCGGTCGGAGGGAATATGTCCTAGCGCCATCAGTTGGGGTTGGCTGCTGTTCCCGTCCTGGAGCAGGAGTAGGGCAATCCTCTTCCCGTGACCGTCCGGGTGTCTGAAGTGAAGCAGGGTCAGACCCTTCTTGTCCACCGTTGACGTCCATCTCCACACCTTCTCCACTTGAATCACCGTCGTCCTCCCCCGGCTCATCAGTTTCCCGCCCCGAACAAAGCTGGTCTTCCCAGCAACCTTCGAACCAGTACTTGGCCTCGTCAATCGTCTCCACCGAGATTCGTGGATAATTCCGTTTTGCCCATTTAGTCGCCACCCCAAAGGCGGCCTCAAAATCCGGGGTGATAATGTCCTCCAATTCGCACAGAAGTATGTGCTTACGAGCCCGGTAGTGTTCCTCCAAGATTTGGCAGGTAGTGTGTCCCCAGTTCTTTGCGTTGCCCATGATCAGTTCCAGAACCTCCGCCGTGGGGCAAGCTGGCCTAATCATGGTGGACAGCACCTCCACCATCCTGGCGATGGACTTTGGTTGTTGGGCCCCCAGATAGGGGTCTATGCAGCTCTGATGGTGAATCAGTCTGATGAGGTCGTGCGCCTTCCGAACCAAGCGACCGAATTCGGCCGTCGCCGGTCGCCAACCATTAGCCGGAACTGCATCGCTGGTGAAATGTTGGCGATCTGGTGGTCGCGGTCCCTGGCCCTGGCGCACCACCCTCGCATACGAGCTACCCTGGGAGCATGTAGGGCAGGGGGGGCCCGAAGGAGGCACAGGCCGGTTAGGTTTATGAGATAGAGACCCCCCCCACCTAGCGGAGGGGAGGGGAGATGCACGGGCACATCCCCCGAGACCCCATCCTGCCCCCAGCACCCGGTGCTGGCGCGCCTGCTTGCGTCGCCGTCCATACCACACTGTCGTCCAGTCGCTGTCCATTCTGGAAGTGTCCTTGGCAATAAAAAGTAAAAGGTTGTTTGTGAATCCTGTTTTTATTGGAATTTTTTTCAAAAAAATGCAGTAAAAATCCAGAACTGTATAACACCGGTTTTCAAAAACATTTGTGTGCCCTGACAACGTTTCGGCCGCTAGGGCCTTCCTCAGGTCTGGCACACAAACAAACAAATCCACGGGTCAGGTAAATCCACTTTTGGTAACTGCTGCTGAGTTGTTTCCTCGTCGCTCCCGCTCCACGCACTGAGCTTTGCGCGTCCTTTTATACACCCTGCCCGGTTGGAATTTCTAATTTTGAATTTTTGTTTTCGTTTTTGAGTTTATTTGGTTTCTTAAAAATAAAACTGGTTCTAGCCCAAAAAACGCTGCTAAATTGCGGTTGAAATTGTAAATTATGAACTTGAATATTGTTTCAGTAAGGTTTATTTGTTTTGTTTTACTAGATGTCAGTGTTACTATAATAATTATTATTATTATTACAATTATTATTATCATCATTAATAATACTTTTTGTAAGAAAATTTTTTTGTAAAAAAATTTTTTTGTTATTTTTATTTTTCATTTTTTCTATAATTGTTCCTCCTGTGTTCCTAAATTTATCAATTTTTTTGTAAAAAAGTTTTGTTTTAATTTTCTTAGGTTTTTATCTGACTTACTATAGGTAACTGAAAAATCCAGGTAGGGTTAGGGTTAGGGTATTGCGGGCCCCTGTAAACTATGCAAAGAGACAATTGGTAGACCTTTGTTGGTTTTGACTGCTTGTACAGGTAGGCGCGGTCCGAGGATCAGTCGCTCGGTCCCAACTGGAGGTAAGTGTCCCAGGCAAGTAGGGAGGTCCCGCGGTTCAAAACGTCCACCGACATGGCTCGCTGAGGTTGTCCATTTCAAAGTTCTTTAGGTAGGCGTGGTCCAGAGACCAGAGGCGTGGCTCCAATTTGAGGTAAGTATCCAAGGTAGGAAAACGGGTCCGAATAAAATCCGGTGGATTGAGCCTCCCGTTTGGAAGTTACGTTCCCAGTGGAACACAAACTGGAAATGGAATCGGGGTCCGTGACGGCCGTTGTTGTGAGGTAGGTCTTTGTTGGCAAGTGCGTCTATTGCGGATCCCCTGGCGCCCGCTCGGGTGCACACCATTCCATGAAAGTGGCCAGGGCCCGGTCGTAAGCAGGCGACAGCTGTGGTGATTGACCCCGAGTGAGCGTAGGCCGGCACGTCTTTTGAGTTTTGTCGGAGGCCTTACGGAAAGCTGGAGGATGTTTGTCCTGCCCCTCGAATAAATTGCGCTCAGTATGGGCTGGGTGGGGATTTGGGTTAGGGTTAGGGTTAGGGTTAGGGTTGGGGTTGGGGTTAGGGTTAGGGTTAGGGTTAGGGTTGGGATTAGGGTTAGGGTTAGGGTTGGGGTTAGGGTTGGGGTTAGGGTTGGGGCTAGGGACAGTCACAGCCACGGGGACCAAGGACCGGCCTCCCGGTGCCAGGCCTGGCACAGTGACTCGAACACTCGCAGCGGAGTCCCGTGTTAGGGATACCCCGGTCAGCTGCCCACGGCCAGGTCCGACGGTCCCAACCTTTGTCTTCCGCGGTCGGAGGGAATATGTCCTAGCGCCATCAGTTGGGGTTGGCTGCTGTTCCCGTCCTGGAGCAGGAGTAGGGCAATCCTCTTCCCGTGACCGTCCGGGTGTCTGAAGTGAAGCAGGGTCAGACCCTTCTTGTCCACCGTTGACGTCCATCTCCACACCTTCTCCACTTGAATCACCGTCGTCCTCCCCCGGCTCATCAGTTTCCCGCCCCGAACAAAGCTGGTCTTCCCAGCAACCTTCGAACCAGTACTTGGCCTCGTCAATCGTCTCCACCGAGATTCGTGGATAATTCCGTTTTGCCCATTTAGTCGCCACCCCAAAGGCGGCCTCAAAATCCGGGGTGATAATGTCCTCCAATTCGCACAGAAGTATGTGCTTACGAGCCCGGTAGTGTTCCTCCAAGATTTGGCAGGTAGTGTGTCCCCAGTTCTTTGCGTTGCCCATGATCAGTTCCAGAACCTCCGCCGTGGGGCAAGCTGGCCTAATCATGGTGGACAGCACCTCCACCATCCTGGCGATGGACTTTGGTTGTTGGGCCCCCAGATAGGGGTCTATGCAGCTCTGATGGTGAATCAGTCTGATGAGGTCGTGCGCCTTCCGAACCAAGCGACCGAATTCGGCCGTCGCCGGTCGCCAACCATTAGCCGGAACTGCATCGCTGGTGAAATGTTGGCGATCTGGTGGTCGCGGTCCCTGGCCCTGGCGCACCACCCTCGCATACGAGCTACCCTGGGAGCATGTAGGGCAGGGGGGGCCCGAAGGAGGCACAGGCCGGTTAGGTTTATGAGATAGAGACCCCCCCCACCTAGCGGAGGGGAGGGGAGATGCACGGGCACATCCCCCGAGACCCCATCCTGCCCCCAGCACCCGGTGCTGGCGCGCCTGCTTGCGTCGCCGTCCATACCACACTGTCGTCCAGTCGCTGTCCATTCTGGAAGTGTCCTTGGCAATAAAAAGTAAAAGGTTGTTTGTGAATCCTGTTTTTATTGGAATTTTTTTCAAAAAAATGCAGTAAAAATCCAGAACTGTATAACACCGGTTTTCAAAAACATTTGTGTGCCCTGACAACGTTTCGGCCGCTAGGGCCTTCCTCAGGTCTGGCACACAAACAAACAAATCCACGGGTCAGGTAAATCCACTTTTGGTAACTGCTGCTGAGTTGTTTCCTCGTCGCTCCCGCTCCACGCACTGAGCTTTGCGCGTCCTTTTATACACCCTGCCCGGTTGGAATTTCTAATTTTGAATTTTTGTTTTCGTTTTTGAGTTTATTTGGTTTCTTAAAAATAAAACTGGTTCTAGCCCAAAAAACGCTGCTAAATTGCGGTTGAAATTGTAAATTATGAACTTGAATATTGTTTCAGTAAGGTTTATTTGTTTTGTTTTACTAGATGTCAGTGTTACTATAATAATTATTATTATTATTACAATTATTATTATCATCATTAATAATACTTTTTGTAAGAAAATTTTTTTGTAAAAAAATTTTTTTGTTATTTTTATTTTTCATTTTTTCTATAATTGTTCCTCCTGTGTTCCTAAATTTATCAATTTTTTTGTAAAAAAGTTTTGTTTTAATTTTCTTAGGTTTTTATCTGACTTACTATAGGTAACTGAAAAATCCAGGTAGGGTTAGGGTTAGGGTATTGCGGGCCCCTGTAAACTATGCAAAGAGACAATTGGTAGACCTTTGTTGGTTTTGACTGCTTGTACAGGTAGGCGCGGTCCGAGGATCAGTCGCTCGGTCCCAACTGGAGGTAAGTGTCCCAGGCAAGTAGGGAGGTCCCGCGGTTCAAAACGTCCACCGACATGGCTCGCTGAGGTTGTCCATTTCAAAGTTCTTTAGGTAGGCGTGGTCCAGAGACCAGAGGCGTGGCTCCAATTTGAGGTAAGTATCCAAGGTAGGAAAACGGGTCCGAATAAAATCCGGTGGATTGAGCCTCCCGTTTGGAAGTTACGTTCCCAGTGGAACACAAACTGGAAATGGAATCGGGGTCCGTGACGGCCGTTGTTGTGAGGTAGGTCTTTGTTGGCAAGTGCGTCTATTGCGGATCCCCTGGCGCCCGCTCGGGTGCACACCATTCCATGAAAGTGGCCAGGGCCCGGTCGTAAGCAGGCGACAGCTGTGGTGATTGACCCCGAGTGAGCGTAGGCCGGCACGTCTTTTGAGTTTTGTCGGAGGCCTTACGGAAAGCTGGAGGATGTTTGTCCTGCCCCTCGAATAAATTGCGCTCAGTATGGGCTGGGTGGGGATTTGGGTTAGGGTTAGGGTTAGGGTTAGGGTTGGGGTTGGGGTTAGGGTTAGGGTTAGGGTTAGGGTTGGGATTAGGGTTAGGGTTAGGGTTGGGGTTAGGGTTGGGGTTAGGGTTGGGGCTAGGGACAGTCACAGCCACGGGGACCAAGGACCGGCCTCCCGGTGCCAGGCCTGGCACAGTGACTCGAACACTCGCAGCGGAGTCCCGTGTTAGGGATACCCCGGTCAGCTGCCCACGGCCAGGTCCGACGGTCCCAACCTTTGTCTTCCGCGGTCGGAGGGAATATGTCCTAGCGCCATCAGTTGGGGTTGGCTGCTGTTCCCGTCCTGGAGCAGGAGTAGGGCAATCCTCTTCCCGTGACCGTCCGGGTGTCTGAAGTGAAGCAGGGTCAGACCCTTCTTGTCCACCGTTGACGTCCATCTCCACACCTTCTCCACTTGAATCACCGTCGTCCTCCCCCGGCTCATCAGTTTCCCGCCCCGAACAAAGCTGGTCTTCCCAGCAACCTTCGAACCAGTACTTGGCCTCGTCAATCGTCTCCACCGAGATTCGTGGATAATTCCGTTTTGCCCATTTAGTCGCCACCCCAAAGGCGGCCTCAAAATCCGGGGTGATAATGTCCTCCAATTCGCACAGAAGTATGTGCTTACGAGCCCGGTAGTGTTCCTCCAAGATTTGGCAGGTAGTGTGTCCCCAGTTCTTTGCGTTGCCCATGATCAGTTCCAGAACCTCCGCCGTGGGGCAAGCTGGCCTAATCATGGTGGACAGCACCTCCACCATCCTGGCGATGGACTTTGGTTGTTGGGCCCCCAGATAGGGGTCTATGCAGCTCTGATGGTGAATCAGTCTGATGAGGTCGTGCGCCTTCCGAACCAAGCGACCGAATTCGGCCGTCGCCGGTCGCCAACCATTAGCCGGAACTGCATCGCTGGTGAAATGTTGGCGATCTGGTGGTCGCGGTCCCTGGCCCTGGCGCACCACCCTCGCATACGAGCTACCCTGGGAGCATGTAGGGCAGGGGGGGCCCGAAGGAGGCACAGGCCGGTTAGGTTTATGAGATAGAGACCCCCCCCACCTAGCGGAGGGGAGGGGAGATGCACGGGCACATCCCCCGAGACCCCATCCTGCCCCCAGCACCCGGTGCTGGCGCGCCTGCTTGCGTCGCCGTCCATACCACACTGTCGTCCAGTCGCTGTCCATTCTGGAAGTGTCCTTGGCAATAAAAAGTAAAAGGTTGTTTGTGAATCCTGTTTTTATTGGAATTTTTTTCAAAAAAATGCAGTAAAAATCCAGAACTGTATAACACCGGTTTTCAAAAACATTTGTGTGCCCTGACAACGTTTCGGCCGCTAGGGCCTTCCTCAGGTCTGGCACACAAACAAACAAATCCACGGGTCAGGTAAATCCACTTTTGGTAACTGCTGCTGAGTTGTTTCCTCGTCGCTCCCGCTCCACGCACTGAGCTTTGCGCGTCCTTTTATACACCCTGCCCGGTTGGAATTTCTAATTTTGAATTTTTGTTTTCGTTTTTGAGTTTATTTGGTTTCTTAAAAATAAAACTGGTTCTAGCCCAAAAAACGCTGCTAAATTGCGGTTGAAATTGTAAATTATGAACTTGAATATTGTTTCAGTAAGGTTTATTTGTTTTGTTTTACTAGATGTCAGTGTTACTATAATAATTATTATTATTATTACAATTATTATTATCATCATTAATAATACTTTTTGTAAGAAAATTTTTTTGTAAAAAAATTTTTTTGTTATTTTTATTTTTCATTTTTTCTATAATTGTTCCTCCTGTGTTCCTAAATTTATCAATTTTTTTGTAAAAAAGTTTTGTTTTAATTTTCTTAGGTTTTTATCTGACTTACTATAGGTAACTGAAAAATCCAGGTAGGGTTAGGGTTAGGGTATTGCGGGCCCCTGTAAACTATGCAAAGAGACAATTGGTAGACCTTTGTTGGTTTTGACTGCTTGTACAGGTAGGCGCGGTCCGAGGATCAGTCGCTCGGTCCCAACTGGAGGTAAGTGTCCCAGGCAAGTAGGGAGGTCCCGCGGTTCAAAACGTCCACCGACATGGCTCGCTGAGGTTGTCCATTTCAAAGTTCTTTAGGTAGGCGTGGTCCAGAGACCAGAGGCGTGGCTCCAATTTGAGGTAAGTATCCAAGGTAGGAAAACGGGTCCGAATAAAATCCGGTGGATTGAGCCTCCCGTTTGGAAGTTACGTTCCCAGTGGAACACAAACTGGAAATGGAATCGGGGTCCGTGACGGCCGTTGTTGTGAGGTAGGTCTTTGTTGGCAAGTGCGTCTATTGCGGATCCCCTGGCGCCCGCTCGGGTGCACACCATTCCATGAAAGTGGCCAGGGCCCGGTCGTAAGCAGGCGACAGCTGTGGTGATTGACCCCGAGTGAGCGTAGGCCGGCACGTCTTTTGAGTTTTGTCGGAGGCCTTACGGAAAGCTGGAGGATGTTTGTCCTGCCCCTCGAATAAATTGCGCTCAGTATGGGCTGGGTGGGGATTTGGGTTAGGGTTAGGGTTAGGGTTAGGGTTGGGGTTGGGGTTAGGGTTAGGGTTAGGGTTAGGGTTGGGATTAGGGTTAGGGTTAGGGTTGGGGTTAGGGTTGGGGTTAGGGTTGGGGCTAGGGACAGTCACAGCCACGGGGACCAAGGACCGGCCTCCCGGTGCCAGGCCTGGCACAGTGACTCGAACACTCGCAGCGGAGTCCCGTGTTAGGGATACCCCGGTCAGCTGCCCACGGCCAGGTCCGACGGTCCCAACCTTTGTCTTCCGCGGTCGGAGGGAATATGTCCTAGCGCCATCAGTTGGGGTTGGCTGCTGTTCCCGTCCTGGAGCAGGAGTAGGGCAATCCTCTTCCCGTGACCGTCCGGGTGTCTGAAGTGAAGCAGGGTCAGACCCTTCTTGTCCACCGTTGACGTCCATCTCCACACCTTCTCCACTTGAATCACCGTCGTCCTCCCCCGGCTCATCAGTTTCCCGCCCCGAACAAAGCTGGTCTTCCCAGCAACCTTCGAACCAGTACTTGGCCTCGTCAATCGTCTCCACCGAGATTCGTGGATAATTCCGTTTTGCCCATTTAGTCGCCACCCCAAAGGCGGCCTCAAAATCCGGGGTGATAATGTCCTCCAATTCGCACAGAAGTATGTGCTTACGAGCCCGGTAGTGTTCCTCCAAGATTTGGCAGGTAGTGTGTCCCCAGTTCTTTGCGTTGCCCATGATCAGTTCCAGAACCTCCGCCGTGGGGCAAGCTGGCCTAATCATGGTGGACAGCACCTCCACCATCCTGGCGATGGACTTTGGTTGTTGGGCCCCCAGATAGGGGTCTATGCAGCTCTGATGGTGAATCAGTCTGATGAGGTCGTGCGCCTTCCGAACCAAGCGACCGAATTCGGCCGTCGCCGGTCGCCAACCATTAGCCGGAACTGCATCGCTGGTGAAATGTTGGCGATCTGGTGGTCGCGGTCCCTGGCCCTGGCGCACCACCCTCGCATACGAGCTACCCTGGGAGCATGTAGGGCAGGGGGGGCCCGAAGGAGGCACAGGCCGGTTAGGTTTATGAGATAGAGACCCCCCCCACCTAGCGGAGGGGAGGGGAGATGCACGGGCACATCCCCCGAGACCCCATCCTGCCCCCAGCACCCGGTGCTGGCGCGCCTGCTTGCGTCGCCGTCCATACCACACTGTCGTCCAGTCGCTGTCCATTCTGGAAGTGTCCTTGGCAATAAAAAGTAAAAGGTTGTTTGTGAATCCTGTTTTTATTGGAATTTTTTTCAAAAAAATGCAGTAAAAATCCAGAACTGTATAACACCGGTTTTCAAAAACATTTGTGTGCCCTGACAACGTTTCGGCCGCTAGGGCCTTCCTCAGGTCTGGCACACAAACAAACAAATCCACGGGTCAGGTAAATCCACTTTTGGTAACTGCTGCTGAGTTGTTTCCTCGTCGCTCCCGCTCCACGCACTGAGCTTTGCGCGTCCTTTTATACACCCTGCCCGGTTGGAATTTCTAATTTTGAATTTTTGTTTTCGTTTTTGAGTTTATTTGGTTTCTTAAAAATAAAACTGGTTCTAGCCCAAAAAACGCTGCTAAATTGCGGTTGAAATTGTAAATTATGAACTTGAATATTGTTTCAGTAAGGTTTATTTGTTTTGTTTTACTAGATGTCAGTGTTACTATAATAATTATTATTATTATTACAATTATTATTATCATCATTAATAATACTTTTTGTAAGAAAATTTTTTTGTAAAAAAATTTTTTTGTTATTTTTATTTTTCATTTTTTCTATAATTGTTCCTCCTGTGTTCCTAAATTTATCAATTTTTTTGTAAAAAAGTTTTGTTTTAATTTTCTTAGGTTTTTATCTGACTTACTATAGGTAACTGAAAAATCCAGGTAGGGTTAGGGTTAGGGTATTGCGGGCCCCTGTAAACTATGCAAAGAGACAATTGGTAGACCTTTGTTGGTTTTGACTGCTTGTACAGGTAGGCGCGGTCCGAGGATCAGTCGCTCGGTCCCAACTGGAGGTAAGTGTCCCAGGCAAGTAGGGAGGTCCCGCGGTTCAAAACGTCCACCGACATGGCTCGCTGAGGTTGTCCATTTCAAAGTTCTTTAGGTAGGCGTGGTCCAGAGACCAGAGGCGTGGCTCCAATTTGAGGTAAGTATCCAAGGTAGGAAAACGGGTCCGAATAAAATCCGGTGGATTGAGCCTCCCGTTTGGAAGTTACGTTCCCAGTGGAACACAAACTGGAAATGGAATCGGGGTCCGTGACGGCCGTTGTTGTGAGGTAGGTCTTTGTTGGCAAGTGCGTCTATTGCGGATCCCCTGGCGCCCGCTCGGGTGCACACCATTCCATGAAAGTGGCCAGGGCCCGGTCGTAAGCAGGCGACAGCTGTGGTGATTGACCCCGAGTGAGCGTAGGCCGGCACGTCTTTTGAGTTTTGTCGGAGGCCTTACGGAAAGCTGGAGGATGTTTGTCCTGCCCCTCGAATAAATTGCGCTCAGTATGGGCTGGGTGGGGATTTGGGTTAGGGTTAGGGTTAGGGTTAGGGTTGGGGTTGGGGTTAGGGTTAGGGTTAGGGTTAGGGTTGGGATTAGGGTTAGGGTTAGGGTTGGGGTTAGGGTTGGGGTTAGGGTTGGGGCTAGGGACAGTCACAGCCACGGGGACCAAGGACCGGCCTCCCGGTGCCAGGCCTGGCACAGTGACTCGAACACTCGCAGCGGAGTCCCGTGTTAGGGATACCCCGGTCAGCTGCCCACGGCCAGGTCCGACGGTCCCAACCTTTGTCTTCCGCGGTCGGAGGGAATATGTCCTAGCGCCATCAGTTGGGGTTGGCTGCTGTTCCCGTCCTGGAGCAGGAGTAGGGCAATCCTCTTCCCGTGACCGTCCGGGTGTCTGAAGTGAAGCAGGGTCAGACCCTTCTTGTCCACCGTTGACGTCCATCTCCACACCTTCTCCACTTGAATCACCGTCGTCCTCCCCCGGCTCATCAGTTTCCCGCCCCGAACAAAGCTGGTCTTCCCAGCAACCTTCGAACCAGTACTTGGCCTCGTCAATCGTCTCCACCGAGATTCGTGGATAATTC
This sequence comes from Syngnathus leptorhynchus, assembly GCF_054491065.1. Classification (NCBI taxonomy): domain Eukaryota; kingdom Metazoa; phylum Chordata; class Actinopteri; order Syngnathiformes; family Syngnathidae; genus Syngnathus; species Syngnathus leptorhynchus. The sequence goes on from NC_141195.1 coordinate 26,068,024, forward strand.
CGTTTTGCCCATTTAGTCGCCACCCCAAAGGCGGCCTCAAAATCCGGGGTGATAATGTCCTCCAATTCGCACAGAAGTATGTGCTTACGAGCCCGGTAGTGTTCCTCCAAGATTTGGCAGGTAGTGTGTCCCCAGTTCTTTGCGTTGCCCATGATCAGTTCCAGAACCTCCGCCGTGGGGCAAGCTGGCCTAATCATGGTGGACAGCACCTCCACCATCCTGGCGATGGACTTTGGTTGTTGGGCCCCCAGATAGGGGTCTATGCAGCTCTGATGGTGAATCAGTCTGATGAGGTCGTGCGCCTTCCGAACCAAGCGACCGAATTCGGCCGTCGCCGGTCGCCAACCATTAGCCGGAACTGCATCGCTGGTGAAATGTTGGCGATCTGGTGGTCGCGGTCCCTGGCCCTGGCGCACCACCCTCGCATACGAGCTACCCTGGGAGCATGTAGGGCAGGGGGGGCCCGAAGGAGGCACAGGCCGGTTAGGTTTATGAGATAGAGACCCCCCCCACCTAGCGGAGGGGAGGGGAGATGCACGGGCACATCCCCCGAGACCCCATCCTGCCCCCAGCACCCGGTGCTGGCGCGCCTGCTTGCGTCGCCGTCCATACCACACTGTCGTCCAGTCGCTGTCCATTCTGGAAGTGTCCTTGGCAATAAAAAGTAAAAGGTTGTTTGTGAATCCTGTTTTTATTGGAATTTTTTTCAAAAAAATGCAGTAAAAATCCAGAACTGTATAACACCGGTTTTCAAAAACATTTGTGTGCCCTGACAACGTTTCGGCCGCTAGGGCCTTCCTCAGGTCTGGCACACAAACAAACAAATCCACGGGTCAGGTAAATCCACTTTTGGTAACTGCTGCTGAGTTGTTTCCTCGTCGCTCCCGCTCCACGCACTGAGCTTTGCGCGTCCTTTTATACACCCTGCCCGGTTGGAATTTCTAATTTTGAATTTTTGTTTTCGTTTTTGAGTTTATTTGGTTTCTTAAAAATAAAACTGGTTCTAGCCCAAAAAACGCTGCTAAATTGCGGTTGAAATTGTAAATTATGAACTTGAATATTGTTTCAGTAAGGTTTATTTGTTTTGTTTTACTAGATGTCAGTGTTACTATAATAATTATTATTATTATTACAATTATTATTATCATCATTAATAATACTTTTTGTAAGAAAATTTTTTTGTAAAAAAATTTTTTTGTTATTTTTATTTTTCATTTTTTCTATAATTGTTCCTCCTGTGTTCCTAAATTTATCAATTTTTTTGTAAAAAAGTTTTGTTTTAATTTTCTTAGGTTTTTATCTGACTTACTATAGGTAACTGAAAAATCCAGGTAGGGTTAGGGTTAGGGTATTGCGGGCCCCTGTAAACTATGCAAAGAGACAATTGGTAGACCTTTGTTGGTTTTGACTGCTTGTACAGGTAGGCGCGGTCCGAGGATCAGTCGCTCGGTCCCAACTGGAGGTAAGTGTCCCAGGCAAGTAGGGAGGTCCCGCGGTTCAAAACGTCCACCGACATGGCTCGCTGAGGTTGTCCATTTCAAAGTTCTTTAGGTAGGCGTGGTCCAGAGACCAGAGGCGTGGCTCCAATTTGAGGTAAGTATCCAAGGTAGGAAAACGGGTCCGAATAAAATCCGGTGGATTGAGCCTCCCGTTTGGAAGTTACGTTCCCAGTGGAACACAAACTGGAAATGGAATCGGGGTCCGTGACGGCCGTTGTTGTGAGGTAGGTCTTTGTTGGCAAGTGCGTCTATTGCGGATCCCCTGGCGCCCGCTCGGGTGCACACCATTCCATGAAAGTGGCCAGGGCCCGGTCGTAAGCAGGCGACAGCTGTGGTGATTGACCCCGAGTGAGCGTAGGCCGGCACGTCTTTTGAGTTTTGTCGGAGGCCTTACGGAAAGCTGGAGGATGTTTGTCCTGCCCCTCGAATAAATTGCGCTCAGTATGGGCTGGGTGGGGATTTGGGTTAGGGTTAGGGTTAGGGTTAGGGTTGGGGTTGGGGTTAGGGTTAGGGTTAGGGTTAGGGTTGGGATTAGGGTTAGGGTTAGGGTTGGGGTTAGGGTTGGGGTTAGGGTTGGGGCTAGGGACAGTCACAGCCACGGGGACCAAGGACCGGCCTCCCGGTGCCAGGCCTGGCACAGTGACTCGAACACTCGCAGCGGAGTCCCGTGTTAGGGATACCCCGGTCAGCTGCCCACGGCCAGGTCCGACGGTCCCAACCTTTGTCTTCCGCGGTCGGAGGGAATATGTCCTAGCGCCATCAGTTGGGGTTGGCTGCTGTTCCCGTCCTGGAGCAGGAGTAGGGCAATCCTCTTCCCGTGACCGTCCGGGTGTCTGAAGTGAAGCAGGGTCAGACCCTTCTTGTCCACCGTTGACGTCCATCTCCACACCTTCTCCACTTGAATCACCGTCGTCCTCCCCCGGCTCATCAGTTTCCCGCCCCGAACAAAGCTGGTCTTCCCAGCAACCTTCGAACCAGTACTTGGCCTCGTCAATCGTCTCCACCGAGATTCGTGGATAATTCCGTTTTGCCCATTTAGTCGCCACCCCAAAGGCGGCCTCAAAATCCGGGGTGATAATGTCCTCCAATTCGCACAGAAGTATGTGCTTACGAGCCCGGTAGTGTTCCTCCAAGATTTGGCAGGTAGTGTGTCCCCAGTTCTTTGCGTTGCCCATGATCAGTTCCAGAACCTCCGCCGTGGGGCAAGCTGGCCTAATCATGGTGGACAGCACCTCCACCATCCTGGCGATGGACTTTGGTTGTTGGGCCCCCAGATAGGGGTCTATGCAGCTCTGATGGTGAATCAGTCTGATGAGGTCGTGCGCCTTCCGAACCAAGCGACCGAATTCGGCCGTCGCCGGTCGCCAACCATTAGCCGGAACTGCATCGCTGGTGAAATGTTGGCGATCTGGTGGTCGCGGTCCCTGGCCCTGGCGCACCACCCTCGCATACGAGCTACCCTGGGAGCATGTAGGGCAGGGGGGGCCCGAAGGAGGCACAGGCCGGTTAGGTTTATGAGATAGAGACCCCCCCCACCTAGCGGAGGGGAGGGGAGATGCACGGGCACATCCCCCGAGACCCCATCCTGCCCCCAGCACCCGGTGCTGGCGCGCCTGCTTGCGTCGCCGTCCATACCACACTGTCGTCCAGTCGCTGTCCATTCTGGAAGTGTCCTTGGCAATAAAAAGTAAAAGGTTGTTTGTGAATCCTGTTTTTATTGGAATTTTTTTCAAAAAAATGCAGTAAAAATCCAGAACTGTATAACACCGGTTTTCAAAAACATTTGTGTGCCCTGACAACGTTTCGGCCGCTAGGGCCTTCCTCAGGTCTGGCACACAAACAAACAAATCCACGGGTCAGGTAAATCCACTTTTGGTAACTGCTGCTGAGTTGTTTCCTCGTCGCTCCCGCTCCACGCACTGAGCTTTGCGCGTCCTTTTATACACCCTGCCCGGTTGGAATTTCTAATTTTGAATTTTTGTTTTCGTTTTTGAGTTTATTTGGTTTCTTAAAAATAAAACTGGTTCTAGCCCAAAAAACGCTGCTAAATTGCGGTTGAAATTGTAAATTATGAACTTGAATATTGTTTCAGTAAGGTTTATTTGTTTTGTTTTACTAGATGTCAGTGTTACTATAATAATTATTATTATTATTACAATTATTATTATCATCATTAATAATACTTTTTGTAAGAAAATTTTTTTGTAAAAAAATTTTTTTGTTATTTTTATTTTTCATTTTTTCTATAATTGTTCCTCCTGTGTTCCTAAATTTATCAATTTTTTTGTAAAAAAGTTTTGTTTTAATTTTCTTAGGTTTTTATCTGACTTACTATAGGTAACTGAAAAATCCAGGTAGGGTTAGGGTTAGGGTATTGCGGGCCCCTGTAAACTATGCAAAGAGACAATTGGTAGACCTTTGTTGGTTTTGACTGCTTGTACAGGTAGGCGCGGTCCGAGGATCAGTCGCTCGGTCCCAACTGGAGGTAAGTGTCCCAGGCAAGTAGGGAGGTCCCGCGGTTCAAAACGTCCACCGACATGGCTCGCTGAGGTTGTCCATTTCAAAGTTCTTTAGGTAGGCGTGGTCCAGAGACCAGAGGCGTGGCTCCAATTTGAGGTAAGTATCCAAGGTAGGAAAACGGGTCCGAATAAAATCCGGTGGATTGAGCCTCCCGTTTGGAAGTTACGTTCCCAGTGGAACACAAACTGGAAATGGAATCGGGGTCCGTGACGGCCGTTGTTGTGAGGTAGGTCTTTGTTGGCAAGTGCGTCTATTGCGGATCCCCTGGCGCCCGCTCGGGTGCACACCATTCCATGAAAGTGGCCAGGGCCCGGTCGTAAGCAGGCGACAGCTGTGGTGATTGACCCCGAGTGAGCGTAGGCCGGCACGTCTTTTGAGTTTTGTCGGAGGCCTTACGGAAAGCTGGAGGATGTTTGTCCTGCCCCTCGAATAAATTGCGCTCAGTATGGGCTGGGTGGGGATTTGGGTTAGGGTTAGGGTTAGGGTTAGGGTTGGGGTTGGGGTTAGGGTTAGGGTTAGGGTTAGGGTTGGGATTAGGGTTAGGGTTAGGGTTGGGGTTAGGGTTGGGGTTAGGGTTGGGGCTAGGGACAGTCACAGCCACGGGGACCAAGGACCGGCCTCCCGGTGCCAGGCCTGGCACAGTGACTCGAACACTCGCAGCGGAGTCCCGTGTTAGGGATACCCCGGTCAGCTGCCCACGGCCAGGTCCGACGGTCCCAACCTTTGTCTTCCGCGGTCGGAGGGAATATGTCCTAGCGCCATCAGTTGGGGTTGGCTGCTGTTCCCGTCCTGGAGCAGGAGTAGGGCAATCCTCTTCCCGTGACCGTCCGGGTGTCTGAAGTGAAGCAGGGTCAGACCCTTCTTGTCCACCGTTGACGTCCATCTCCACACCTTCTCCACTTGAATCACCGTCGTCCTCCCCCGGCTCATCAGTTTCCCGCCCCGAACAAAGCTGGTCTTCCCAGCAACCTTCGAACCAGTACTTGGCCTCGTCAATCGTCTCCACCGAGATTCGTGGATAATTCCGTTTTGCCCATTTAGTCGCCACCCCAAAGGCGGCCTCAAAATCCGGGGTGATAATGTCCTCCAATTCGCACAGAAGTATGTGCTTACGAGCCCGGTAGTGTTCCTCCAAGATTTGGCAGGTAGTGTGTCCCCAGTTCTTTGCGTTGCCCATGATCAGTTCCAGAACCTCCGCCGTGGGGCAAGCTGGCCTAATCATGGTGGACAGCACCTCCACCATCCTGGCGATGGACTTTGGTTGTTGGGCCCCCAGATAGGGGTCTATGCAGCTCTGATGGTGAATCAGTCTGATGAGGTCGTGCGCCTTCCGAACCAAGCGACCGAATTCGGCCGTCGCCGGTCGCCAACCATTAGCCGGAACTGCATCGCTGGTGAAATGTTGGCGATCTGGTGGTCGCGGTCCCTGGCCCTGGCGCACCACCCTCGCATACGAGCTACCCTGGGAGCATGTAGGGCAGGGGGGGCCCGAAGGAGGCACAGGCCGGTTAGGTTTATGAGATAGAGACCCCCCCCACCTAGCGGAGGGGAGGGGAGATGCACGGGCACATCCCCCGAGACCCCATCCTGCCCCCAGCACCCGGTGCTGGCGCGCCTGCTTGCGTCGCCGTCCATACCACACTGTCGTCCAGTCGCTGTCCATTCTGGAAGTGTCCTTGGCAATAAAAAGTAAAAGGTTGTTTGTGAATCCTGTTTTTATTGGAATTTTTTTCAAAAAAATGCAGTAAAAATCCAGAACTGTATAACACCGGTTTTCAAAAACATTTGTGTGCCCTGACAACGTTTCGGCCGCTAGGGCCTTCCTCAGGTCTGGCACACAAACAAACAAATCCACGGGTCAGGTAAATCCACTTTTGGTAACTGCTGCTGAGTTGTTTCCTCGTCGCTCCCGCTCCACGCACTGAGCTTTGCGCGTCCTTTTATACACCCTGCCCGGTTGGAATTTCTAATTTTGAATTTTTGTTTTCGTTTTTGAGTTTATTTGGTTTCTTAAAAATAAAACTGGTTCTAGCCCAAAAAACGCTGCTAAATTGCGGTTGAAATTGTAAATTATGAACTTGAATATTGTTTCAGTAAGGTTTATTTGTTTTGTTTTACTAGATGTCAGTGTTACTATAATAATTATTATTATTATTACAATTATTATTATCATCATTAATAATACTTTTTGTAAGAAAATTTTTTTGTAAAAAAATTTTTTTGTTATTTTTATTTTTCATTTTTTCTATAATTGTTCCTCCTGTGTTCCTAAATTTATCAATTTTTTTGTAAAAAAGTTTTGTTTTAATTTTCTTAGGTTTTTATCTGACTTACTATAGGTAACTGAAAAATCCAGGTAGGGTTAGGGTTAGGGTATTGCGGGCCCCTGTAAACTATGCAAAGAGACAATTGGTAGACCTTTGTTGGTTTTGACTGCTTGTACAGGTAGGCGCGGTCCGAGGATCAGTCGCTCGGTCCCAACTGGAGGTAAGTGTCCCAGGCAAGTAGGGAGGTCCCGCGGTTCAAAACGTCCACCGACATGGCTCGCTGAGGTTGTCCATTTCAAAGTTCTTTAGGTAGGCGTGGTCCAGAGACCAGAGGCGTGGCTCCAATTTGAGGTAAGTATCCAAGGTAGGAAAACGGGTCCGAATAAAATCCGGTGGATTGAGCCTCCCGTTTGGAAGTTACGTTCCCAGTGGAACACAAACTGGAAATGGAATCGGGGTCCGTGACGGCCGTTGTTGTGAGGTAGGTCTTTGTTGGCAAGTGCGTCTATTGCGGATCCCCTGGCGCCCGCTCGGGTGCACACCATTCCATGAAAGTGGCCAGGGCCCGGTCGTAAGCAGGCGACAGCTGTGGTGATTGACCCCGAGTGAGCGTAGGCCGGCACGTCTTTTGAGTTTTGTCGGAGGCCTTACGGAAAGCTGGAGGATGTTTGTCCTGCCCCTCGAATAAATTGCGCTCAGTATGGGCTGGGTGGGGATTTGGGTTAGGGTTAGGGTTAGGGTTAGGGTTGGGGTTGGGGTTAGGGTTAGGGTTAGGGTTAGGGTTGGGATTAGGGTTAGGGTTAGGGTTGGGGTTAGGGTTGGGGTTAGGGTTGGGGCTAGGGACAGTCACAGCCACGGGGACCAAGGACCGGCCTCCCGGTGCCAGGCCTGGCACAGTGACTCGAACACTCGCAGCGGAGTCCCGTGTTAGGGATACCCCGGTCAGCTGCCCACGGCCAGGTCCGACGGTCCCAACCTTTGTCTTCCGCGGTCGGAGGGAATATGTCCTAGCGCCATCAGTTGGGGTTGGCTGCTGTTCCCGTCCTGGAGCAGGAGTAGGGCAATCCTCTTCCCGTGACCGTCCGGGTGTCTGAAGTGAAGCAGGGTCAGACCCTTCTTGTCCACCGTTGACGTCCATCTCCACACCTTCTCCACTTGAATCACCGTCGTCCTCCCCCGGCTCATCAGTTTCCCGCCCCGAACAAAGCTGGTCTTCCCAGCAACCTTCGAACCAGTACTTGGCCTCGTCAATCGTCTCCACCGAGATTCGTGGATAATTCCGTTTTGCCCATTTAGTCGCCACCCCAAAGGCGGCCTCAAAATCCGGGGTGATAATGTCCTCCAATTCGCACAGAAGTATGTGCTTACGAGCCCGGTAGTGTTCCTCCAAGATTTGGCAGGTAGTGTGTCCCCAGTTCTTTGCGTTGCCCATGATCAGTTCCAGAACCTCCGCCGTGGGGCAAGCTGGCCTAATCATGGTGGACAGCACCTCCACCATCCTGGCGATGGACTTTGGTTGTTGGGCCCCCAGATAGGGGTCTATGCAGCTCTGATGGTGAATCAGTCTGATGAGGTCGTGCGCCTTCCGAACCAAGCGACCGAATTCGGCCGTCGCCGGTCGCCAACCATTAGCCGGAACTGCATCGCTGGTGAAATGTTGGCGATCTGGTGGTCGCGGTCCCTGGCCCTGGCGCACCACCCTCGCATACGAGCTACCCTGGGAGCATGTAGGGCAGGGGGGGCCCGAAGGAGGCACAGGCCGGTTAGGTTTATGAGATAGAGACCCCCCCCACCTAGCGGAGGGGAGGGGAGATGCACGGGCACATCCCCCGAGACCCCATCCTGCCCCCAGCACCCGGTGCTGGCGCGCCTGCTTGCGTCGCCGTCCATACCACACTGTCGTCCAGTCGCTGTCCATTCTGGAAGTGTCCTTGGCAATAAAAAGTAAAAGGTTGTTTGTGAATCCTGTTTTTATTGGAATTTTTTTCAAAAAAATGCAGTAAAAATCCAGAACTGTATAACACCGGTTTTCAAAAACATTTGTGTGCCCTGACAACGTTTCGGCCGCTAGGGCCTTCCTCAGGTCTGGCACACAAACAAACAAATCCACGGGTCAGGTAAATCCACTTTTGGTAACTGCTGCTGAGTTGTTTCCTCGTCGCTCCCGCTCCACGCACTGAGCTTTGCGCGTCCTTTTATACACCCTGCCCGGTTGGAATTTCTAATTTTGAATTTTTGTTTTCGTTTTTGAGTTTATTTGGTTTCTTAAAAATAAAACTGGTTCTAGCCCAAAAAACGCTGCTAAATTGCGGTTGAAATTGTAAATTATGAACTTGAATATTGTTTCAGTAAGGTTTATTTGTTTTGTTTTACTAGATGTCAGTGTTACTATAATAATTATTATTATTATTACAATTATTATTATCATCATTAATAATACTTTTTGTAAGAAAATTTTTTTGTAAAAAAATTTTTTTGTTATTTTTATTTTTCATTTTTTCTATAATTGTTCCTCCTGTGTTCCTAAATTTATCAATTTTTTTGTAAAAAAGTTTTGTTTTAATTTTCTTAGGTTTTTATCTGACTTACTATAGGTAACTGAAAAATCCAGGTAGGGTTAGGGTTAGGGTATTGCGGGCCCCTGTAAACTATGCAAAGAGACAATTGGTAGACCTTTGTTGGTTTTGACTGCTTGTACAGGTAGGCGCGGTCCGAGGATCAGTCGCTCGGTCCCAACTGGAGGTAAGTGTCCCAGGCAAGTAGGGAGGTCCCGCGGTTCAAAACGTCCACCGACATGGCTCGCTGAGGTTGTCCATTTCAAAGTTCTTTAGGTAGGCGTGGTCCAGAGACCAGAGGCGTGGCTCCAATTTGAGGTAAGTATCCAAGGTAGGAAAACGGGTCCGAATAAAATCCGGTGGATTGAGCCTCCCGTTTGGAAGTTACGTTCCCAGTGGAACACAAACTGGAAATGGAATCGGGGTCCGTGACGGCCGTTGTTGTGAGGTAGGTCTTTGTTGGCAAGTGCGTCTATTGCGGATCCCCTGGCGCCCGCTCGGGTGCACACCATTCCATGAAAGTGGCCAGGGCCCGGTCGTAAGCAGGCGACAGCTGTGGTGATTGACCCCGAGTGAGCGTAGGCCGGCACGTCTTTTGAGTTTTGTCGGAGGCCTTACGGAAAGCTGGAGGATGTTTGTCCTGCCCCTCGAATAAATTGCGCTCAGTATGGGCTGGGTGGGGATTTGGGTTAGGGTTAGGGTTAGGGTTAGGGTTGGGGTTGGGGTTAGGGTTAGGGTTAGGGTTAGGGTTGGGATTAGGGTTAGGGTTAGGGTTGGGGTTAGGGTTGGGGTTAGGGTTGGGGCTAGGGACAGTCACAGCCACGGGGACCAAGGACCGGCCTCCCGGTGCCAGGCCTGGCACAGTGACTCGAACACTCGCAGCGGAGTCCCGTGTTAGGGATACCCCGGTCAGCTGCCCACGGCCAGGTCCGACGGTCCCAACCTTTGTCTTCCGCGGTCGGAGGGAATATGTCCTAGCGCCATCAGTTGGGGTTGGCTGCTGTTCCCGTCCTGGAGCAGGAGTAGGGCAATCCTCTTCCCGTGACCGTCCGGGTGTCTGAAGTGAAGCAGGGTCAGACCCTTCTTGTCCACCGTTGACGTCCATCTCCACACCTTCTCCACTTGAATCACCGTCGTCCTCCCCCGGCTCATCAGTTTCCCGCCCCGAACAAAGCTGGTCTTCCCAGCAACCTTCGAACCAGTACTTGGCCTCGTCAATCGTCTCCACCGAGATTCGTGGATAATTCCGTTTTGCCCATTTAGTCGCCACCCCAAAGGCGGCCTCAAAATCCGGGGTGATAATGTCCTCCAATTCGCACAGAAGTATGTGCTTACGAGCCCGGTAGTGTTCCTCCAAGATTTGGCAGGTAGTGTGTCCCCAGTTCTTTGCGTTGCCCATGATCAGTTCCAGAACCTCCGCCGTGGGGCAAGCTGGCCTAATCATGGTGGACAGCACCTCCACCATCCTGGCGATGGACTTTGGTTGTTGGGCCCCCAGATAGGGGTCTATGCAGCTCTGATGGTGAATCAGTCTGATGAGGTCGTGCGCCTTCCGAACCAAGCGACCGAATTCGGCCGTCGCCGGTCGCCAACCATTAGCCGGAACTGCATCGCTGGTGAAATGTTGGCGATCTGGTGGTCGCGGTCCCTGGCCCTGGCGCACCACCCTCGCATACGAGCTACCCTGGGAGCATGTAGGGCAGGGGGGGCCCGAAGGAGGCACAGGCCGGTTAGGTTTATGAGATAGAGACCCCCCCCACCTAGCGGAGGGGAGGGGAGATGCACGGGCACATCCCCCGAGACCCCATCCTGCCCCCAGCACCCGGTGCTGGCGCGCCTGCTTGCGTCGCCGTCCATACCACACTGTCGTCCAGTCGCTGTCCATTCTGGAAGTGTCCTTGGCAATAAAAAGTAAAAGGTTGTTTGTGAATCCTGTTTTTATTGGAATTTTTTTCAAAAAAATGCAGTAAAAATCCAGAACTGTATAACACCGGTTTTCAAAAACATTTGTGTGCCCTGACAACGTTTCGGCCGCTAGGGCCTTCCTCAGGTCTGGCACACAAACAAACAAATCCACGGGTCAGGTAAATCCACTTTTGGTAACTGCTGCTGAGTTGTTTCCTCGTCGCTCCCGCTCCACGCACTGAGCTTTGCGCGTCCTTTTATACACCCTGCCCGGTTGGAATTTCTAATTTTGAATTTTTGTTTTCGTTTTTGAGTTTATTTGGTTTCTTAAAAATAAAACTGGTTCTAGCCCAAAAAACGCTGCTAAATTGCGGTTGAAATTGGGTTAGGGTTAGGGTTAGGGTTAGGGTTAGGGTTAGGGTTAGGGTTAGGGTTAGGGTTAGGGTTAGGGTTAGGGTTGGGGTTAGGGTTGGGGCTAGGGACAGTCACAGCCACGGGGACCAAGGACCGGCCTCCCGGTGCCAGGCCTGGCACAGTGACTCGAAGGGTTAGGGTTAGGGTTAGGGTTAGGGTTAGGGTTAGGGTTAGGGTTAGGGTTAGGGTTAGGGTTAGGGTTAGGGTTAGGGTTAGGGTTAGGGTTAGGGTTAGGGTTAGGGTTAGGGTTAGGGTTAGGGTTAGGGTTAGGGTTAGGGTTAGGGTTAGGGTTAGGGTTAGGGTTAGGGTTAGGGTTAGGGTTAGGGTTAGGGTTAGGGTTAGGGTTAGGGTTAGGGTTAGGGTTAGGGTTAGGGTTAGGGTTAGGGTTAGGGTTAGGGTTAGGGTTAGGGTTAGGGTTAGGGTTAGGGTTAGGGTTAGGGTTAGGGTTAGGGTTAGGGTTAGGGTTAGGGTTAGGGTTAGGGTTAGGGTTAGGGTTAGGGTTAGGGTTAGGGTTAGGGTTAGGGTTAGGGTTAGGGTTAGGGTTAGGGTTAGGGTTAGGGTTAGGGTTAGGGTTAGGGTTAGGGTTAGGGTTAGGGTTAGGGTTAGGGTTAGGGTTAGGGTTAGGGTTAGGGTTAGGGTTAGGGTTAGGGTTAGGGTTAGGGTTAGGGTTAGGGTTAGGGTTAGGGTTAGGGTTAGGGTTAGGGTTAGGGTTAGGGTTAGGGTTAGGGTTAGGGTTAGGGTTAGGGTTAGGGTTAGGGTTAGGGTTAGGGTTAGGGTTAGGGTTAGGGTTAGGGTTAGGGTTAGGGTTAGGGTTAGGGTTAGGGTTAGGGTTAGGGTTAGGGTTAGGGTTAGGGTTAGGGTTAGGGTTAGGGTTAGGGTTAGGGTTAGGGTTAGGGTTAGGGTTAGGGTTAGGGTTAGGGTTAGGGTTAGGGTTAGGGTTAGGGTTAGGGTTAGGGTTAGGGTTAGGGTTAGGGTTAGGGTTAGGGTTAGGGTTAGGGTTAGGGTTAGGGTTAGGGTTAGGGTTAGGGTTAGGGTTAGGGTTAGGGTTAGGGTTAGGGTTAGGGTTAGGGTTAGGGTTAGGGTTAGGGTTAGGGTTAGGGTTAGGGTTAGGGTTAGGGTTAGGGTTAGGGTTAGGGTTAGGGTTAGGGTTAGGGTTAGGGTTAGGGTTAGGGTTAGGGTTAGGGTTAGGGTTAGGGTTAGGGTTAGGGTTAGGGTTAGGGTTAGGGTTAGGGTTAGGGTTAGGGTTAGGGTTAGGGTTAGGGTTAGGGTTAGGGTTAGGGTTAGGGTTAGGGTTAGGGTTAGGGTTAGGGTTAGGGTTAGGGTTAGGGTTAGGGTTAGGGTTAGGGTTAGGGTTAGGGTTAGGGTTAGGGTTAGGGTTAGGGTTAGGGTTAGGGTTAGGGTTAGGGTTAGGGTTAGGGTTAGGGTTAGGGTTAGGGTTAGGGTTAGGGTTAGGGTTAGGGTTAGGGTTAGGGTTAGGGTTAGGGTTAGGGTTAGGGTTAGGGTTAGGGTTAGGGTTAGGGTTAGGGTTAGGGTTAGGGTTAGGGTTAGGGTTAGGGTTAGGGTTAGGGTTAGGGTTAGGGTTAGGGTTAGGGTTAGGGTTAGGGTTAGGGTTAGGGTTAGGGTTAGGGTTAGGGTTAGGGTTAGGGTTAGGGTTAGGGTTAGGGTTAGGGTTAGGGTTAGGGTTAGGGTTAGGGTTAGGGTTAGGGTTAGGGTTAGGGTTAGGGTTAGGGTTAGGGTTAGGGTTAGGGTTAGGGTTAGGGTTAGGGTTAGGGTTAGGGTTAGGGTTAGGGTTAGGGTTAGGGTTAGGGTTAGGGTTAGGGTTAGGGTTAGGGTTAGGGTTAGGGTTAGGGTTAGGGTTAGGGTTAGGGTTAGGGTTAGGGTTAGGGTTAGGGTTAGGGTTAGGGTTAGGGTTAGGGTTAGGGTTAGGGTTAGGGTTAGGGTTAGGGTTAGGGTTAGGGTTAGGGTTAGGGTTAGGGTTAGGGTTAGGGTTAGGGTTAGGGTTAGGGTTAGGGTTAGGGTTAGGGTTAGGGTTAGGGTTAGGGTTAGGGTTAGGGTTAGGGTTAGGGTTAGGGTTAGGGTTAGGGTTAGGGTTAGGGTTAGGGTTAGGGTTAGGGTTAGGGTTAGGGTTAGGGTTAGGGTTAGGGTTAGGGTTAGGGTTAGGGTTAGGGTTAGGGTTAGGGTTAGGGTTAGGGTTAGGGTTAGGGTTAGGGTTAGGGTTAGGGTTAGGGTTAGGGTTAGGGTTAGGGTTAGGGTTAGGGTTAGGGTTAGGGTTAGGGTTAGGGTTAGGGTTAGGGTTAGGGTTAGGGTTAGGGTTAGGGTTAGGGTTAGGGTTAGGGTTAGGGTTAGGGTTAGGGTTAGGGTTAGGGTTAGGGTTAGGGTTAGGGTTAGGGTTAGGGTTAGGGTTAGGGTTAGGGTTAGGGTTAGGGTTAGGGTTAGGGTTAGGGTTAGGGTTAGGGTTAGGGTTAGGGTTAGGGTTAGGGTTAGGGTTAGGGTTAGGGTTAGGGTTAGGGTTAGGGTTAGGGTTAGGGTTAGGGTTAGGGTTAGGGTTAGGGTTAGGGTTAGGGTTAGGGTTAGGGTTAGGGTTAGGGTTAGGGTTAGGGTTAGGGTTAGGGTTAGGGTTAGGGTTAGGGTTAGGGTTAGGGTTAGGGTTAGGGTTAGGGTTAGGGTTAGGGTTAGGGTTAGGGTTAGGGTTAGGGTTAGGGTTAGGGTTAGGGTTAGGGTTAGGGTTAGGGTTAGGGTTAGGGTTAGGGTTAGGGTTAGGGTTAGGGTTAGGGTTAGGGTTAGGGTTAGGGTTAGGGTTAGGGTTAGGGTTAGGGTTAGGGTTAGGGTTAGGGTTAGGGTTAGGGTTAGGGTTAGGGTTAGGGTTAGGGTTAGGGTTAGGGTTAGGGTTAGGGTTAGGGTTAGGGTTAGGGTTAGGGTTAGGGTTAGGGTTAGGGTTAGGGTTAGGGTTAGGGTTAGGGTTAGGGTTAGGGTTAGGGTTAGGGTTAGGGTTAGGGTTAGGGTTAGGGTTAGGGTTAGGGTTAGGGTTAGGGTTAGGGTTAGGGTTAGGGTTAGGGTTAGGGTTAGGGTTAGGGTTAGGGTTAGGGTTAGGGTTAGGGTTAGGGTTAGGGTTAGGGTTAGGGTTAGGGTTAGGGTTAGGGTTAGGGTTAGGGTTAGGGTTAGGGTTAGGGTTAGGGTTAGGGTTAGGGTTAGGGTTAGGGTTAGGGTTAGGGTTAGGGTTAGGGTTAGGGTTAGGGTTAGGGTTAGGGTTAGGGTTAGGGTTAGGGTTAGGGTTAGGGTTAGGGTTAGGGTTAGGGTTAGGGTTAGGGTTAGGGTTAGGGTTAGGGTTAGGGTTAGGGTTAGGGTTAGGGTTAGGGTTAGGGTTAGGGTTAGGGTTAGGGTTAGGGTTAGGGTTAGGGTTAGGGTTAGGGTTAGGGTTAGGGTTAGGGTTAGGGTTAGGGTTAGGGTTAGGGTTAGGGTTAGGGTTAGGGTTAGGGTTAGGGTTAGGGTTAGGGTTAGGGTTAGGGTTAGGGTTAGGGTTAGGGTTAGGGTTAGGGTTAGGGTTAGGGTTAGGGTTAGGGTTAGGGTTAGGGTTAGGGTTAGGGTTAGGGTTAGGGTTAGGGTTAGGGTTAGGGTTAGGGTTAGGGTTAGGGTTAGGGTTAGGGTTAGGGTTAGGGTTAGGGTTAGGGTTAGGGTTAGGGTTAGGGTTAGGGTTAGGGTTAGGGTTAGGGTTAGGGTTAGGGTTAGGGTTAGGGTTAGGGTTAGGGTTAGGGTTAGGGTTAGGGTTAGGGTTAGGGTTAGGGTTAGGGTTAGGGTTAGGGTTAGGGTTAGGGTTAGGGTTAGGGTTAGGGTTAGGGTTAGGGTTAGGGTTAGGGTTAGGGTTAGGGTTAGGGTTAGGGTTAGGGTTAGGGTTAGGGTTAGGGTTAGGGTTAGGGTTAGGGTTAGGGTTAGGGTTAGGGTTAGGGTTAGGGTTAGGGTTAGGGTTAGGGTTAGGGTTAGGGTTAGGGTTAGGGTTAGGGTTAGGGTTAGGGTTAGGGTTAGGGTTAGGGTTAGGGTTAGGGTTAGGGTTAGGGTTAGGGTTAGGGTTAGGGTTAGGGTTAGGGTTAGGGTTAGGGTTAGGGTTAGGGTTAGGGTTAGGGTTAGGGTTAGGGTTAGGGTTAGGGTTAGGGTTAGGGTTAGGGTTAGGGTTAGGGTTAGGGTTAGGGTTAGGGTTAGGGTTAGGGTTAGGGTTAGGGTTAGGGTTAGGGTTAGGGTTAGGGTTAGGGTTAGGGTTAGGGTTAGGGTTAGGGTTAGGGTTAGGGTTAGGGTTAGGGTTAGGGTTAGGGTTAGGGTTAGGGTTAGGGTTAGGGTTAGGGTTAGGGTTAGGGTTAGGGTTAGGGTTAGGGTTAGGGTTAGGGTTAGGGTTAGGGTTAGGGTTAGGGTTAGGGTTAGGGTTAGGGTTAGGGTTAGGGTTAGGGTTAGGGTTAGGGTTAGGGTTAGGGTTAGGGTTAGGGTTAGGGTTAGGGTTAGGGTTAGGGTTAGGGTTAGGGTTAGGGTTAGGGTTAGGGTTAGGGTTAGGGTTAGGGTTAGGGTTAGGGTTAGGGTTAGGGTTAGGGTTAGGGTTAGGGTTAGGGTTAGGGTTAGGGTTAGGGTTAGGGTTAGGGTTAGGGTTAGGGTTAGGGTTAGGGTTAGGGTTAGGGTTAGGGTTAGGGTTAGGGTTAGGGTTAGGGTTAGGGTTAGGGTTAGGGTTAGGGTTAGGGTTAGGGTTAGGGTTAGGGTTAGGGTTAGGGTTAGGGTTAGGGTTAGGGTTAGGGTTAGGGTTAGGGTTAGGGTTAGGGTTAGGGTTAGGGTTAGGGTTAGGGTTAGGGTTAGGGTTAGGGTTAGGGTTAGGGTTAGGGTTAGGGTTAGGGTTAGGGTTAGGGTTAGGGTTAGGGTTAGGGTTAGGGTTAGGGTTAGGGTTAGGGTTAGGGTTAGGGTTAGGGTTAGGGTTAGGGTTAGGGTTAGGGTTAGGGTTAGGGTTAGGGTTAGGGTTAGGGTTAGGGTTAGGGTTAGGGTTAGGGTTAGGGTTAGGGTTAGGGTTAGGGTTAGGGTTAGGGTTAGGGTTAGGGTTAGGGTTAGGGTTAGGGTTAGGGTTAGGGTTAGGGTTAGGGTTAGGGTTAGGGTTAGGGTTAGGGTTAGGGTTAGGGTTAGGGTTAGGGTTAGGGTTAGGGTTAGGGTTAGGGTTAGGGTTAGGGTTAGGGTTAGGGTTAGGGTTAGGGTTAGGGTTAGGGTTAGGGTTAGGGTTAGGGTTAGGGTTAGGGTTAGGGTTAGGGTTAGGGTTAGGGTTAGGGTTAGGGTTAGGGTTAGGGTTAGGGTTAGGGTTAGGGTTAGGGTTAGGGTTAGGGTTAGGGTTAGGGTTAGGGTTAGGGTTAGGGTTAGGGTTAGGGTTAGGGTTAGGGTTAGGGTTAGGGTTAGGGTTAGGGTTAGGGTTAGGGTTAGGGTTAGGGTTAGGGTTAGGGTTAGGGTTAGGGTTAGGGTTAGGGTTAGGGTTAGGGTTAGGGTTAGGGTTAGGGTTAGGGTTAGGGTTAGGGTTAGGGTTAGGGTTAGGGTTAGGGTTAGGGTTAGGGTTAGGGTTAGGGTTAGGGTTAGGGTTAGGGTTAGGGTTAGGGTTAGGGTTAGGGTTAGGGTTAGGGTTAGGGTTAGGGTTAGGGTTAGGGTTAGGGTTAGGGTTAGGGTTAGGGTTAGGGTTAGGGTTAGGGTTAGGGTTAGGGTTAGGGTTAGGGTTAGGGTTAGGGTTAGGGTTAGGGTTAGGGTTAGGGTTAGGGTTAGGGTTAGGGTTAGGGTTAGGGTTAGGGTTAGGGTTAGGGTTAGGGTTAGGGTTAGGGTTAGGGTTAGGGTTAGGGTTAGGGTTAGGGTTAGGGTTAGGGTTAGGGTTAGGGTTAGGGTTAGGGTTAGGGTTAGGGTTAGGGTTAGGGTTAGGGTTAGGGTTAGGGTTAGGGTTAGGGTTAGGGTTAGGGTTAGGGTTAGGGTTAGGGTTAGGGTTAGGGTTAGGGTTAGGGTTAGGGTTAGGGTTAGGGTTAGGGTTAGGGTTAGGGTTAGGGTTAGGGTTAGGGTTAGGGTTAGGGTTAGGGTTAGGGTTAGGGTTAGGGTTAGGGTTAGGGTTAGGGTTAGGGTTAGGGTTAGGGTTAGGGTTAGGGTTAGGGTTAGGGTTAGGGTTAGGGTTAGGGTTAGGGTTAGGGTTAGGGTTAGGGTTAGGGTTAGGGTTAGGGTTAGGGTTAGGGTTAGGGTTAGGGTTAGGGTTAGGGTTAGGGTTAGGGTTAGGGTTAGGGTTAGGGTTAGGGTTAGGGTTAGGGTTAGGGTTAGGGTTAGGGTTAGGGTTAGGGTTAGGGTTAGGGTTAGGGTTAGGGTTAGGGTTAGGGTTAGGGTTAGGGTTAGGGTTAGGGTTAGGGTTAGGGTTAGGGTTAGGGTTAGGGTTAGGGTTAGGGTTAGGGTTAGGGTTAGGGTTAGGGTTAGGGTTAGGGTTAGGGTTAGGGTTAGGGTTAGGGTTAGGGTTAGGGTTAGGGTTAGGGTTAGGGTTAGGGTTAGGGTTAGGGTTAGGGTTAGGGTTAGGGTTAGGGTTAGGGTTAGGGTTAGGGTTAGGGTTAGGGTTAGGGTTAGGGTTAGGGTTAGGGTTAGGGTTAGGGTTAGGGTTAGGGTTAGGGTTAGGGTTAGGGTTAGGGTTAGGGTTAGGGTTAGGGTTAGGGTTAGGGTTAGGGTTAGGGTTAGGGTTAGGGTTAGGGTTAGGGTTAGGGTTAGGGTTAGGGTTAGGGTTAGGGTTAGGGTTAGGGTTAGGGTTAGGGTTAGGGTTAGGGTTAGGGTTAGGGTTAGGGTTAGGGTTAGGGTTAGGGTTAGGGTTAGGGTTAGGGTTAGGGTTAGGGTTAGGGTTAGGGTTAGGGTTAGGGTTAGGGTTAGGGTTAGGGTTAGGGTTAGGGTTAGGGTTAGGGTTAGGGTTAGGGTTAGGGTTAGGGTTAGGGTTAGGGTTAGGGTTAGGGTTAGGGTTAGGGTTAGGGTTAGGGTTAGGGTTAGGGTTAGGGTTAGGGTTAGGGTTAGGGTTAGGGTTAGGGTTAGGGTTAGGGTTAGGGTTAGGGTTAGGGTTAGGGTTAGGGTTAGGGTTAGGGTTAGGGTTAGGGTTAGGGTTAGGGTTAGGGTTAGGGTTAGGGTTAGGGTTAGGGTTAGGGTTAGGGTTAGGGTTAGGGTTAGGGTTAGGGTTAGGGTTAGGGTTAGGGTTAGGGTTAGGGTTAGGGTTAGGGTTAGGGTTAGGGTTAGGGTTAGGGTTAGGGTTAGGGTTAGGGTTAGGGTTAGGGTTAGGGTTAGGGTTAGGGTTAGGGTTAGGGTTAGGGTTAGGGTTAGGGTTAGGGTTAGGGTTAGGGTTAGGGTTAGGGTTAGGGTTAGGGTTAGGGTTAGGGTTAGGGTTAG
>NC_141196.1:0-152500 GCF_054491065.1 Syngnathus leptorhynchus
TAACACCCTAACCCATAACCCCTAGACTCCCTAACCCTTAACCCCTACCCTCTACACCCTAACCCCTAACCCACACCCTATAACCCATAACCGCTAACCCTACACCCTAACCCTCACCTCCTAACCCTAACCCTAACCCTACCCCTAACCCCCTATTCCCTACCCCCTAACCCTAACCCCTAACCCTACCCCTAACCCTAACCCTACCCCTAACCCTAACCCTAACCCTAACCCTAACCCTAACCCTAACCCTAACCCTAACCCTAACCCTAACCCTAACCCTAACCCTAACCCTAACCCTAACCCTAACCCTAACCCTAACCCTAACCCTAACCCTAACCCTAACCCTAACCCTAACCCTAACCCTAACCCTAACCCTAACCCTAACCCTAACCCTAACCCTAACCCTAACCCTAACCCTAACCCTAACCCTAACCCTAACCCTAACCCTAACCCTAACCCTAACCCTAACCCTAACCCTAACCCTAACCCTAACCCTAACCCTAACCCTAACCCTAACCCTAACCCTAACCCTAACCCTAACCCTAACCCTAACCCTAACCCTAACCCTAACCCTAACCCTAACCCTAACCCTAACCCTAACCCTAACCCTAACCCTAACCCTAACCCTAACCCTAACCCTAACCCTAACCCTAACCCTAACCCTAACCCTAACCCTAACCCTAACCCTAACCCTAACCCTAACCCTAACCCTAACCCTAACCCTAACCCTAACCCTAACCCTAACCCTAACCCTAACCCTAACCCTAACCCTAACCCTAACCCTAACCCTAACCCTAACCCTAACCCTAACCCTAACCCTAACCCTAACCCTAACCCTAACCCTAACCCTAACCCTAACCCTAACCCTAACCCTAACCCTAACCCTAACCCTAACCCTAACCCTAACCCTAACCCTAACCCTAACCCTAACCCTAACCCTAACCCTAACCCTAACCCTAACCCTAACCCTAACCCTAACCCTAACCCTAACCCTAACCCTAACCCTAACCCTAACCCTAACCCTAACCCTAACCCTAACCCTAACCCTAACCCTAACCCTAACCCTAACCCTAACCCTAACCCTAACCCTAACCCTAACCCTAACCCTAACCCTAACCCTAACCCTAACCCTAACCCTAACCCTAACCCTAACCCTAACCCTAACCCTAACCCTAACCCTAACCCTAACCCTAACCCTAACCCTAACCCTAACCCTAACCCTAACCCTAACCCTAACCCTAACCCTAACCCTAACCCTAACCCTAACCCTAACCCTAACCCTAACCCTAACCCTAACCCTAACCCTAACCCTAACCCTAACCCTAACCCTAACCCTAACCCTAACCCTAACCCTAACCCTAACCCTAACCCTAACCCTAACCCTAACCCTAACCCTAACCCTAACCCTAACCCTAACCCTAACCCTAACCCTAACCCTAACCCTAACCCTAACCCTAACCCTAACCCTAACCCTAACCCTAACCCTAACCCTAACCCTAACCCTAACCCTAACCCTAACCCTAACCCTAACCCTAACCCTAACCCTAACCCTAACCCTAACCCTAACCCTAACCCTAACCCTAACCCTAACCCTAACCCTAACCCTAACCCTAACCCTAACCCTAACCCTAACCCTAACCCTAACCCTAACCCTAACCCTAACCCTAACCCTAACCCTAACCCTAACCCTAACCCTAACCCTAACCCTAACCCTAACCCTAACCCTAACCCTAACCCTAACCCTAACCCTAACCCTAACCCTAACCCTAACCCTAACCCTAACCCTAACCCTAACCCTAACCCTAACCCTAACCCTAACCCTAACCCTAACCCTAACCCTAACCCTAACCCTAACCCTAACCCTAACCCTAACCCTAACCCTAACCCTAACCCTAACCCTAACCCTAACCCTAACCCTAACCCTAACCCTAACCCTAACCCTAACCCTAACCCTAACCCTAACCCTAACCCTAACCCTAACCCTAACCCTAACCCTAACCCTAACCCTAACCCTAACCCTAACCCTAACCCTAACCCTAACCCTAACCCTAACCCTAACCCTAACCCTAACCCTAACCCTAACCCTAACCCTAACCCTAACCCTAACCCTAACCCTAACCCTAACCCTAACCCTAACCCTAACCCTAACCCTAACCCTAACCCTAACCCTAACCCTAACCCTAACCCTAACCCTAACCCTAACCCTAACCCTAACCCTAACCCTAACCCTAACCCTAACCCTAACCCTAACCCTAACCCTAACCCTAACCCTAACCCTAACCCTAACCCTAACCCTAACCCTAACCCTAACCCTAACCCTAACCCTAACCCTAACCCTAACCCTAACCCTAACCCTAACCCTAACCCTAACCCTAACCCTAACCCTAACCCTAACCCTA
This sequence comes from Syngnathus leptorhynchus, assembly GCF_054491065.1. Classification (NCBI taxonomy): domain Eukaryota; kingdom Metazoa; phylum Chordata; class Actinopteri; order Syngnathiformes; family Syngnathidae; genus Syngnathus; species Syngnathus leptorhynchus. The sequence goes on from NC_141196.1 coordinate 2,403, forward strand.
ACCCTAACCCTAACCCTAACCCTAACCCTAACCCTAACCCTAACCCTAACCCTAACCCTAACCCTAACCCTAACCCTAACCCTAACCCTAACCCTAACCCTAACCCTAACCCTAACCCTAACCCTAACCCTAACCCTAACCCTAACCCTAACCCTAACCCTAACCCTAACCCTAACCCTAACCCTAACCCTAACCCTAACCCTAACCCTAACCCTAACCCTAACCCTAACCCTAACCCTAACCCTAACCCTAACCCTAACCCTAACCCTAACCCTAACCCTAACCCTAACCCTAACCCTAACCCTAACCCTAACCCTAACCCTAACCCTAACCCTAACCCTAACCCTAACCCTAACCCTAACCCTAACCCTAACCCTAACCCTAACCCTAACCCTAACCCTAACCCTAACCCTAACCCTAACCCTAACCCTAACCCTAACCCTAACCCTAACCCTAACCCTAACCCTAACCCTAACCCTAACCCTAACCCTAACCCTAACCCTAACCCTAACCCTAACCCTAACCCTAACCCTAACCCTAACCCTAACCCTAACCCTAACCCTAACCCTAACCCTAACCCTAACCCTAACCCTAACCCTAACCCTAACCCTAACCCTAACCCTAACCCTAACCCTAACCCTAACCCTAACCCTAACCCTAACCCTAACCCTAACCCTAACCCTAACCCTAACCCTAACCCTAACCCTAACCCTAACCCTAACCCTAACCCTAACCCTAACCCTAACCCTAACCCTAACCCTAACCCTAACCCTAACCCTAACCCTAACCCTAACCCTAACCCTAACCCTAACCCTAACCCTAACCCTAACCCTAACCCTAACCCTAACCCTAACCCTAACCCTAACCCTAACCCTAACCCTAACCCTAACCCTAACCCTAACCCTAACCCTAACCCTAACCCTAACCCTAACCCTAACCCTAACCCTAACCCTAACCCTAACCCTAACCCTAACCCTAACCCTAACCCTAACCCTAACCCTAACCCTAACCCTAACCCTAACCCTAACCCTAACCCTAACCCTAACCCTAACCCTAACCCTAACCCTAACCCTAACCCTAACCCTAACCCTAACCCTAACCCTAACCCTAACCCTAACCCTAACCCTAACCCTAACCCTAACCCTAACCCTAACCCTAACCCTAACCCTAACCCTAACCCTAACCCTAACCCTAACCCTAACCCTAACCCTAACCCTAACCCTAACCCTAACCCTAACCCTAACCCTAACCCTAACCCTAACCCTAACCCTAACCCTAACCCTAACCCTAACCCTAACCCTAACCCTAACCCTAACCCTAACCCTAACCCTAACCCTAACCCTAACCCTAACCCTAACCCTAACCCTAACCCTAACCCTAACCCTAACCCTAACCCTAACCCTAACCCTAACCCTAACCCTAACCCTAACCCTAACCCTAACCCTAACCCTAACCCTAACCCTAACCCTAACCCTAACCCTAACCCTAACCCTAACCCTAACCCTAACCCTAACCCTAACCCTAACCCTAACCCTAACCCTAACCCTAACCCTAACCCTAACCCTAACCCTAACCCTAACCCTAACCCTAACCCTAACCCTAACCCTAACCCTAACCCTAACCCTAACCCTAACCCTAACCCTAACCCTAACCCTAACCCTAACCCTAACCCTAACCCTAACCCTAACCCTAACCCTAACCCTAACCCTAACCCTAACCCTAACCCTAACCCTAACCCTAACCCTAACCCTAACCCTAACCCTAACCCTAACCCTAACCCTAACCCTAACCCTAACCCTAACCCTAACCCTAACCCTAACCCTAACCCTAACCCTAACCCTAACCCTAACCCTAACCCTAACCCTAACCCTAACCCTAACCCTAACCCTAACCCTAACCCTAACCCTAACCCTAACCCTAACCCTAACCCTAACCCTAACCCTAACCCTAACCCTAACCCTAACCCTAACCCTAACCCTAACCCTAACCCTAACCCTAACCCTAACCCTAACCCTAACCCTAACCCTAACCCTAACCCTAACCCTAACCCTAACCCTAACCCTAACCCTAACCCTAACCCTAACCCTAACCCTAACCCTAACCCTAACCCTAACCCTAACCCTAACCCTAACCCTAACCCTAACCCTAACCCTAACCCTAACCCTAACCCTAACCCTAACCCTAACCCTAACCCTAACCCTAACCCTAACCCTAACCCTAACCCTAACCCTAACCCTAACCCTAACCCTAACCCTAACCCTAACCCTAACCCTAACCCTAACCCTAACCCTAACCCTAACCCTAACCCTAACCCTAACCCTAACCCTAACCCTAACCCTAACCCTAACCCTAACCCTAACCCTAACCCTAACCCTAACCCTAACCCTAACCCTAACCCTAACCCTAACCCTAACCCTAACCCTAACCCTAACCCTAACCCTAACCCTAACCCTAACCCTAACCCTAACCCTAACCCTAACCCTAACCCTAACCCTAACCCTAACCCTAACCCTAACCCTAACCCTAACCCTAACCCTAACCCTAACCCTAACCCTAACCCTAACCCTAACCCTAACCCTAACCCTAACCCTAACCCTAACCCTAACCCTAACCCTAACCCTAACCCTAACCCTAACCCTAACCCTAACCCTAACCCTAACCCTAACCCTAACCCTAACCCTAACCCTAACCCTAACCCTAACCCTAACCCTAACCCTAACCCTAACCCTAACCCTAACCCTAACCCTAACCCTAACCCTAACCCTAACCCTAACCCTAACCCTAACCCTAACCCTAACCCTAACCCTAACCCTAACCCTAACCCTAACCCTAACCCTAACCCTAACCCTAACCCTAACCCTAACCCTAACCCTAACCCTAACCCTAACCCTAACCCTAACCCTAACCCTAACCCTAACCCTAACCCTAACCCTAACCCTAACCCTAACCCTAACCCTAACCCTAACCCTAACCCTAACCCTAACCCTAACCCTAACCCTAACCCTAACCCTAACCCTAACCCTAACCCTAACCCTAACCCTAACCCTAACCCTAACCCTAACCCTAACCCTAACCCTAACCCGTTTTCCTACCTTGGATACTTACCTCAAATTGGAGCCACGCCTCTGGTCTCTGGACCACGCCTACCTAAAGAACTTTGAAATGGACAACCTCAGCAAGCCATGTCGGTGGACGTTTTGAACCGCGGGACCTCCCTACTTGCCTGGGACACTTACCTCCAGTTGGGACCGAGCGACTGATCCTCGGACCGCGCCTACCTGTACAAGCAGTCAAAACCAACAAAGGTCTACCAATTGTCTCTTTGCATAGTTTACAGGGGCCCGCAATACCCTAACCCTAACCCTACCTGGATTTTTCAGTTACCTATAGTAAGTCAGATAAAAACCTAAGAAAATTAAAACAAAAATTTTTTTACAAAAAAATTGATAGATTTAGGAACACAGGAGGAACAATTATAGAAAAAATGAAAAATAAAAATAACAAAAAAAATTTTTTACAAAAAAATTTTCTTACAAAAAGTATTATTAATGATAATAATAATAATTGTAATAATAATAATAATTATTATAGTAACACTGACATCTAGTAAAACAAAACAAATAAACCTTACTGAAACAATATTCAAGTTCATAATTTACAATTTCAACCGCAATTTAGCAGCGTTTTTTGGGCTAGAACCAGTTTTATTTTTAAGAAACCAAATAAACTCAAAAACGAAAACAAAAATTCAAAATTAGAAATTCCAACCGGGCAGGGTGTATAAAAGGACGCGCAAAGCTCAGTGCGTGGAGCGGGAGCGACGAGGAAACAACTCAGCAGCAGTTACCAAAAGTGGATTTACCTGACCCGTGGATTTGTTTGTTTGTGTGCCAGACCTGAGGAAGGCCCTAGCGGCCGAAACGTTGTCAGGGCACACAAATATTTTTGAAAACCGGTGTTATACAGTTCTGGATTTTTACTGCATTTTTTTGAAAAAAATTCCAATAAAAACAGGATTCACAAACAACCTTTTACTTTTTATTGCCAAGGACACTTCCAGAATGGACAGCGACTGGACGACAGTGTGGTATGGACGGCGACGCAAGCAGGCGCGCCAGCACCGGGTGCTGGGGGCGGGATGGGGTCTCGGGGGATGTGCCCGTGCATCTCCCCTCCCCTCCGCTAGGTGGGGGGGGTCTCTATCTCATAAACCTAACCGGCCTGTGCCTCCTTCGGGCCCCCCCTGCCCTACATGCTCCCAGGGTAGCTCGTATGCGAGGGTGGTACGCCAGGGCCAGGGACCGCGACCACCAGATCGCCAACATTTCACCAGCGATGCAGTTCCGGCTAATGGTTGGCGACCGGCGACGGCCGAATTCGGTCGCTTGGTTCGGAAGGCGCACGACCTCATCAGACTGATTCACCATCAGAGCTGCATAGACCCCTATCTGGGGGCCCAACAACCAAAGTCCATCGCCAGGATGGTGGAGGTGCTGTCCACCATGATTAAGCCAGCTTGCCCCACGGCGGAGGTTCTGGAACTGATCATGGGCAACGCAAAGAACTGGGGACACACTACCTGCCAAATCTTGGGGGAACACTACCGGGCTCGTAAGCACATACTTCTGAGCGAATTGGAGGACATTATCACCCCGGATTTTGAGGCCGCCTTTGGGGTGGCGACTAAATGGGCAAAACGGAATTATCCACGAATCTCGGTGGAGACGATTGACGAGGCCAAGTACTGGTTCGAAGGTTGCTGGGAAGACCAGCTTTCGGGGCGGGAAACTGAAGAGCCGGGGGAGGACGACGGTGATTCAAGTGGAGAAGGTGTGGAGATGGACGTCAACGGTGGACAAGAAGGGTCTGACCCTGCTTCACTTCAGACACCCGGACGGTCACGGGAAGAGGATTGCCCTACTCCTGCTCCAGGACGGGAACAGCAGCCAACCCCAACTGATGGCGCTAGGACATATTCCCTCCGACCGCGGAAGACAAAGGTTGGGACCGTCGGACCTGGCCGTGGGCAGCTGACCGGGGTATCCCTAACACGGGACTCCGCTGCGAGTGTTCGAGTCACTGTGCCAGGCCTGGCACCGGGAGGCCGGTCCTTGGTCCCCGTGGCTGTGACTGTCCCTAGCCCCAACCCTAACCCCAACCCTAACCCCAACCCTAACCCTAATCCCAACCCTAACCCTAACCCTAACCCTAACCCTAACCCTAACCCTAACCCTAACCCTAACCCAAATCCCCACCCAGCCCATACTGAGCGCAATTTATTCGAGGGGCAGGACAAACATCCTCCAGCTTTCCGTAAGGCCTCCGACAAAACTCAAAAGACGTGCCGGCCTACGCTCACTCGGGGTCAATCACCACAGCTGTCGCCTGCTTACGACCGGGCCCTGGCCACTTTCATGGAATGGTGTGCACCCGAGCGGGCGCCAGGGGATCCGCAATAGACGCACTTGCCAACAAAGACCTACCTCACAACAACGGCCGTCACGGACCCCGATTCCATTTCCAGTTTGTGTTCCACTGGGAACGTAACTTCCAAACGGGAGGCTCAATCCACCGGATTTTATTCGGACCCGTTTTCCTACCTTGGATACTTACCTCAAATTGGAGCCACGCCTCTGGTCTCTGGACCACGCCTACCTAAAGAACTTTGAAATGGACAACCTCAGCAAGCCATGTCGGTGGACGTTTTGAACCGCGGGACCTCCCTACTTGCCTGGGACACTTACCTCCAGTTGGGACCGAGCGACTGATCCTCGGACCGCGCCTACCTGTACAAGCAGTCAAAACCAACAAAGGTCTACCAATTGTCTCTTTGCATAGTTTACAGGGGCCCGCAATACCCTAACCCTAACCCTACCTGGATTTTTCAGTTACCTATAGTAAGTCAGATAAAAACCTAAGAAAATTAAAACAAAAATTTTTTTACAAAAAAATTGATAGATTTAGGAACACAGGAGGAACAATTATAGAAAAAATGAAAAATAAAAATAACAAAAAAAATTTTTTACAAAAAAATTTTCTTACAAAAAGTATTATTAATGATAATAATAATAATTGTAATAATAATAATAATTATTATAGTAACACTGACATCTAGTAAAACAAAACAAATAAACCTTACTGAAACAATATTCAAGTTCATAATTTACAATGTCAACCGCAATTTAGCAGCGTTTTTTGGGCTAGAACCAGTTTTATTTTTAAGAAACCAAATAAACTCAAAAACGAAAACAAAAATTCAAAATTAGAAATTCCAACCGGGCAGGGTGTATAAAAGGACGCGCAAAGCTCAGTGCGTGGAGCGGGAGCGACGAGGAAACAACTCAGCAGCAGTTACCAAAAGTGGATTTACCTGACCCGTGGATTTGTTTGTTTGTGTGCCAGACCTGAGGAAGGCCCTAGCGGCCGAAACGTTGTCAGGGCACACAAATATTTTTGAAAACCGGTGTTATACAGTTCTGGATTTTTACTGCATTTTTTTGAAAAAAATTCCAATAAAAACAGGATTCACAAACAACCTTTTACTTTTTATTGCCAAGGACACTTCCAGAATGGACAGCGACTGGACGACAGTGTGGTATGGACGGCGACGCAAGCAGGCGCGCCAGCACCGGGTGCTGGGGGCGGGATGGGGTCTCGGGGGATGTGCCCGTGCATCTCCCCTCCCCTCCGCTAGGTGGGGGGGGTCTCTATCTCATAAACCTAACCGGCCTGTGCCTCCTTCGGGCCCCCCCTGCCCTACATGCTCCCAGGGTAGCTCGTATGCGAGGGTGGTACGCCAGGGCCAGGGACCGCGACCACCAGATCGCCAACATTTCACCAGCGATGCAGTTCCGGCTAATGGTTGGCGACCGGCGACGGCCGAATTCGGTCGCTTGGTTCGGAAGGCGCACGACCTCATCAGACTGATTCACCATCAGAGCTGCATAGACCCCTATCTGGGGGCCCAACAACCAAAGTCCATCGCCAGGATGGTGGAGGTGCTGTCCACCATGATTAAGCCAGCTTGCCCCACGGCGGAGGTTCTGGAACTGATCATGGGCAACGCAAAGAACTGGGGACACACTACCTGCCAAATCTTGGGGGAACACTACCGGGCTCGTAAGCACATACTTCTGAGCGAATTGGAGGACATTATCACCCCGGATTTTGAGGCCGCCTTTGGGGTGGCGACTAAATGGGCAAAACGGAATTATCCACGAATCTCGGTGGAGACGATTGACGAGGCCAAGTACTGGTTCGAAGGTTGCTGGGAAGACCAGCTTTCGGGGCGGGAAACTGAAGAGCCGGGGGAGGACGACGGTGATTCAAGTGGAGAAGGTGTGGAGATGGACGTCAACGGTGGACAAGAAGGGTCTGACCCTGCTTCACTTCAGACACCCGGACGGTCACGGGAAGAGGATTGCCCTACTCCTGCTCCAGGACGGGAACAGCAGCCAACCCCAACTGATGGCGCTAGGACATATTCCCTCCGACCGCGGAAGACAAAGGTTGGGACCGTCGGACCTGGCCGTGGGCAGCTGACCGGGGTATCCCTAACACGGGACTCCGCTGCGAGTGTTCGAGTCACTGTGCCAGGCCTGGCACCGGGAGGCCGGTCCTTGGTCCCCGTGGCTGTGACTGTCCCTAGCCCCAACCCTAACCCCAACCCTAACCCCAACCCTAACCCTAACCCTAATCCCAACCCTAACCCTAACCCTAACCCTAACCCTAACCCTAACCCTAACCCTAACCCTAACCCAAATCCCCACCCAGCCCATACTGAGCGCAATTTATTCGAGGGGCAGGACAAACATCCTCCAGCTTTCCGTAAGGCCTCCGACAAAACTCAAAAGACGTGCCGGCCTACGCTCACTCGGGGTCAATCACCACAGCTGTCGCCTGCTTACGACCGGGCCCTGGCCACTTTCATGGAATGGTGTGCACCCGAGCGGGCGCCAGGGGATCCGCAATAGACGCACTTGCCAACAAAGACCTACCTCACAACAACGGCCGTCACGGACCCCGATTCCATTTCCAGTTTGTGTTCCACTGGGAACGTAACTTCCAAACGGGAGGCTCAATCCACCGGATTTTATTCGGACCCGTTTTCCTACCTTGGATACTTACCTCAAATTGGAGCCACGCCTCTGGTCTCTGGACCACGCCTACCTAAAGAACTTTGAAATGGACAACCTCAGCAAGCCATGTCGGTGGACGTTTTGAACCGCGGGACCTCCCTACTTGCCTGGGACACTTACCTCCAGTTGGGACCGAGCGACTGATCCTCGGACCGCGCCTACCTGTACAAGCAGTCAAAACCAACAAAGGTCTACCAATTGTCTCTTTGCATAGTTTACAGGGGCCCGCAATACCCTAACCCTAACCCTACCTGGATTTTTCAGTTACCTATAGTAAGTCAGATAAAAACCTAAGAAAATTAAAACAAAAATTTTTTTACAAAAAAATTGATAGATTTAGGAACACAGGAGGAACAATTATAGAAAAAATGAAAAATAAAAATAACAAAAAAAATTTTTTACAAAAAAATTTTCTTACAAAAAGTATTATTAATGATAATAATAATAATTGTAATAATAATAATAATTATTATAGTAACACTGACATCTAGTAAAACAAAACAAATAAACCTTACTGAAACAATATTCAAGTTCATAATTTACAATTTCAACCGCAATTTAGCAGCGTTTTTTGGGCTAGAACCAGTTTTATTTTTAAGAAACCAAATAAACTCAAAAACGAAAACAAAAATTCAAAATTAGAAATTCCAACCGGGCAGGGTGTATAAAAGGACGCGCAAAGCTCAGTGCGTGGAGCGGGAGCGACGAGGAAACAACTCAGCAGCAGTTACCAAAAGTGGATTTACCTGACCCGTGGATTTGTTTGTTTGTGTGCCAGACCTGAGGAAGGCCCTAGCGGCCGAAACGTTGTCAGGGCACACAAATATTTTTGAAAACCGGTGTTATACAGTTCTGGATTTTTACTGCATTTTTTTGAAAAAAATTCCAATAAAAACAGGATTCACAAACAACCTTTTACTTTTTATTGCCAAGGACACTTCCAGAATGGACAGCGACTGGACGACAGTGTGGTATGGACGGCGACGCAAGCAGGCGCGCCAGCACCGGGTGCTGGGGGCGGGATGGGGTCTCGGGGGATGTGCCCGTGCATCTCCCCTCCCCTCCGCTAGGTGGGGGGGGTCTCTATCTCATAAACCTAACCCTAACCCTAACCCTAACCCTAACCCTAACCCTAACCCTAACCCTAACCCTAACCCTAACCCTAACCCTAACCCTAACCCTAACCCTAACCCTAACCCTAACCCTAACCCTCTCCGGTTGGGGATGTACAATCACTTACCCTGGAGGACGGCCAGGAGGAGACTTCTGCCTCGGCGGATGACGACGGGATTGAGCCAGTTGAGGATGAAGTGGACACAAATGAGACCCTTGATGAATCGATGGTGGAGAGGGAAGAGGTTCCCACATACGACGCGGTCACTCGACACCCTGGGGGAGGAAAGAAAAGCAGATGGCGTCTGCGAGTTGAGAAAGAAGTTGTGATCATTGGGGACTCCAACTTGAGCCGAATGCCGGATGAGTTGGATGACCACCTGCAGGTGGACAGTTTTCCAGGAGGACTCTTTAGGAATGCGGTCAGACTCTTCCAGGAAGCCGAGATTGCCTGTGACACGAGAGTGGAGCAGGTGGTGATAGCGTTCGGCATCTGCGAAAGACAGAACAAGCCTAAGGAGACGGCCATTAAGGGTCTACAGATGGCAGTCAAGGCTGCAAAGGACAGATTTCACAGGGCAAAGGTTTGGGTCCCTATTATTGATTATTCTGTTTTACTGCCTGATTTTGAAAAAGACAACCTGCGGGTCATTAACGACCATATTGAAAGAAATTTGGCGCACATTCCACCACTCCCAAAGGGCTGGTTCCAAGTGGTCGAGCATGATGTGGTACATTGGACACAGCAGACCGGGAGGGCCATGCTCAGCCACTGGATTGCGTTTTTAAACTCCCGGGCCCTTGAAGCCGCAACATCGGGGGAGCATGAGACCCAGGCGATTAGTGCAGCAACCCAAGAGTAGAATCGAGCCTGGTAACTCTAACCAGGACCTTAAACCTAGCCCTAACCATAGCCCTGAACGTAACATAACCCTAACCCTAACACTAACCTCTAATCGACCCTGGCTAAACTTCACCCTAATCATAACCCTAAACGTAACATAACCCTGAACGTAGCCCTAACACTAACCTCTAATTGACCCTGGCTAAAATTCACCCTAACCCTAAACGTAACATAACCCTAAACGTAACCCTAACGCTAACCCCTAATCGACCCTGGCTAAACTTAACCCTAAACCATAATCCTAAACATAACCCTAACACTAATAACTCTAACCGGAACCCTAAACTTAACCCTAAACATAACCATAAACATAACAGAACCCTAAACGTAACCCTAACAATAATCTCTAATTTTAACCACTTACCTGGATTGACTACTTACCCGCGAAATGGATCGCTCGCCTGCAACTGAGACGTAGATCTACGGAGACACAAGGAAATTTGTCAAAACAAACCTCGGCACTTCCCTACATTTTAAACACTAATTTGAAGGTAAAAGAAAATAATTTTGACACTATTAGCAACCAACAGAAGTACAAATTTGAATGTAAACACGATAAATTCTGACACTATCTGTGACCGTTACACTATTTGTGACCTTCAGCGCTTCCCTGCAAACTAAAAGATTTTAGAAAACGAACTTACCTTGTTCACGATCGAAACTCACCTGTAGTCCTGAACGAACCAGTAATTACGACAGAAATTGAATACAGACAAACGAAAATAATATGACTCGATTTGTGACTAACGAAAATAGACATTGAGCTTTGATACCCTCATTTTTTCTAAATGAAAACAACAAAAATTTCTAAAAATAGCGAATGCGTACTTGAAAATAAACATGCCGTCTGATTGGTTCAACACGAGCCCCGCCCGGGAGGAGTGACGTGAGAGTGAAGAGAGAGGAGTCGCTCAGTACGCACCGGGACAGCGGAGGAGCAACATCGCTCGCAAATTTAAAAGTGTGCTAGACCTGAAGAAGGCCGATTGGGCCGAAACGTTGTCAGTGCACACTTTTATTCGTCCTTTCTTGGCCAAATAAAACCATTTAACGGATTATTATTTTTTTTCAAAAAAAACACATTTTCAACTTTGTTCGGATCACCTTTGTTTTGCAACTTTCATTTGGACAATTCAATGAAGGAAAGTATTTAAAAATCATTTTATTGTTATTGTCATTTTTTCTCACCACAACATGCCCTACCTGTGCGATGAGGAATGGACACTTGTCCGTCGTGGTGGACGACGCCAGCCGGCGAACGGTTATCGTGGGCAAGGGGCGGGAGTGGGCTACGGGGTGATGGACCGTGCATTGTCCTTCTCTCCCCGGGGGGAGCGTGGGTTCCCCAATCCGGGTGAGAGGAGGACTCCATACTCCAATCCTAACCCGCCTGTGCCTCCTCCAAGACCTGCTTACCGCCCGGGCCCCGAGAGCCACACATTTGCTGAGGTGGTACGCTGTAACCGGAAGAGACCGGCTGGGACGGTGGAGCCTCGTCGGGCCGATCCTCCTAGTACCGGACGACGGTCGTCGAGTACCAATTTTGGTTACCTGATACGCCATTTGCATAAGATTATAAAGTTAATCCACCACCTACACAACCTAGAGGGGAACCAACAACCTCGCATGATAGCCCGAATGGTGTCCATCCTGTCGTCGATGATCAAACCGGCGTGCCCTTCAGAAGCTACGACCTGGCTGATAGATGGCAATGCAAGGAACTGGGGCCACACTACCATCATCGCGTTGAAGCAGCACTACCAGGACCGCCTGAAGGAGAACCTCACGAAATTGAGAGACCTCGACGCTTCAGAATGGGAGGCAGCATTTGAAGTAGCAGTCAGGTGGGCGAGACGCAATCTGCCCCGTGTCGCACAAAAGGTTGTGGATCAAGCGGCGGCGAGGGTCGCGGACAACTTGAGGATGACAAGACCGGTCCCAAGTCAACCTACAGTGCAGACGTCCCAGGTTTCTGCTCCCGTTGTGGCAAGACCGAGAACTGGACCACCACCCGTTCCTCAAGCCCAATCAGAATCCGCTCCAGGGATCCTCCCCGAGGGGTCCTCAGGAGATGGAAGGACTGGAGACCTCGAGGACTTCCCTCTGCCTCAACGAGACCTCCGCCTGCAACAGAGAGCCGTGAGGGGGAAGGCCCCGAGAGCCAGGGTGGACCAACCACGGGAAGATCCTGGTGTGTTAAAACCTATCCAATGGATTCCACCGGGGATTCCTGGAACCTCGGGAATCACCCAGCCGCGACCGTGTGCAGACCCCCCGCTCGATACTCACCTAACACAGCCAGTGGAGGTGTCGACGCCGGAGGTCTCTGGGACGCCAGGTATCACCCGAGGACGACCCCACGTGGACTCTCCGGTTGGGGATGTACAATCACTTACCCTGGAGGACGGCCAGGAGGAGACTTCTGCCTCGGCGGATGACGACGGGATTGAGCCAGTTGAGGATGAAGTGGACACAAATGAGACCCTTGATGAATCGATGGTGGAGAGGGAAGAGGTTCCCACATACGACGCGGTCACTCGACACCCTGGGGGAGGAAAGAAAAGCAGATGGCGTCTGCGAGTTGAGAAAGAAGTTGTGATCATTGGGGACTCCAACTTGAGCCGAATGCCGGATGAGTTGGATGACCACCTGCAGGTGGACAGTTTTCCAGGAGGACTCTTTAGGAATGCGGTCAGACTCTTCCAGGAAGCCGAGATTGCCTGTGACACGAGAGTGGAGCAGGTGGTGATAGCGTTCGGCATCTGCGAAAGACAGAACAAGCCTAAGGAGACGGCCATTAAGGGTCTACAGATGGCAGTCAAGGCTGCAAAGGACAGATTTCACAGGGCAAAGGTTTGGGTCCCTATTATTGATTATTCTGTTTTACTGCCTGATTTTGAAAAAGACAACCTGCGGGTCATTAACGACCATATTGAAAGAAATTTGGCGCACATTCCACCACTCCCAAAGGGCTGGTTCCAAGTGGTCGAGCATGATGTGGTACATTGGACACAGCAGACCGGGAGGGCCATGCTCAGCCACTGGATTGCGTTTTTAAACTCCCGGGCCCTTGAAGCCGCAACATCGGGGGAGCATGAGACCCAGGCGATTAGTGCAGCAACCCAAGAGTAGAATCGAGCCTGGTAACTCTAACCAGGACCTTAAACCTAGCCCTAACCATAGCCCTGAACGTAACATAACCCTAACCCTAACACTAACCTCTAATCGACCCTGGCTAAACTTCACCCTAATCATAACCCTAAACGTAACATAACCCTGAACGTAGCCCTAACACTAACCTCTAATTGACCCTGGCTAAAATTCACCCTAACCCTAAACGTAACATAACCCTAAACGTAACCCTAACGCTAACCCCTAATCGACCCTGGCTAAACTTAACCCTAAACCATAATCCTAAACATAACCCTAACACTAATAACTCTAACCGGAACCCTAAACTTAACCCTAAACATAACCATAAACATAACAGAACCCTAAACGTAACCCTAACAATAATCTCTAATTTTAACCACTTACCTGGATTGACTACTTACCCGCGAAATGGATCGCTCGCCTGCAACTGAGACGTAGATCTACGGAGACACAAGGAAATTTGTCAAAACAAACCTCGGCACTTCCCTACATTTTAAACACTAATTTGAAGGTAAAAGAAAATAATTTTGACACTATTAGCAACCAACAGAAGTACAAATTTGAATGTAAACACGATAAATTCTGACACTATCTGTGACCGTTACACTATTTGTGACCTTCAGCGCTTCCCTGCAAACTAAAAGATTTTAGAAAACGAACTTACCTTGTTCACGATCGAAACTCACCTGTAGTCCTGAACGAACCAGTAATTACGACAGAAATTGAATACAGACAAACGAAAATAATATGACTCGATTTGTGACTAACGAAAATAGACATTGAGCTTTGATACCCTCATTTTTTCTAAATGAAAACAACAAAAATTTCTAAAAATAGCGAATGCGTACTTGAAAATAAACATGCCGTCTGATTGGTTCAACACGAGCCCCGCCCGGGAGGAGTGACGTGAGAGTGAAGAGAGAGGAGTCGCTCAGTACGCACCGGGACAGCGGAGGAGCAACATCGCTCGCAAATTTAAAAGTGTGCTAGACCTGAAGAAGGCCGATTGGGCCGAAACGTTGTCAGTGCACACTTTTATTCGTCCTTTCTTGGCCAAATAAAACCATTTAACGGATTATTATTTTTTTTCAAAAAAAACACATTTTCAACTTTGTTCGGATCACCTTTGTTTTGCAACTTTCATTTGGACAATTCAATGAAGGAAAGTATTTAAAAATCATTTTATTGTTATTGTCATTTTTTCTCACCACAACATGCCCTACCTGTGCGATGAGGAATGGACACTTGTCCGTCGTGGTGGACGACGCCAGCCGGCGAACGGTTATCGTGGGCAAGGGGCGGGAGTGGGCTACGGGGTGATGGACCGTGCATTGTCCTTCTCTCCCCGGGGGGAGCGTGGGTTCCCCAATCCGGGTGAGAGGAGGACTCCATACTCCAATCCTAACCCGCCTGTGCCTCCTCCAAGACCTGCTTACCGCCCGGGCCCCGAGAGCCACACATTTGCTGAGGTGGTACGCTGTAACCGGAAGAGACCGGCTGGGACGGTGGAGCCTCGTCGGGCCGATCCTCCTAGTACCGGACGACGGTCGTCGAGTACCAATTTTGGTTACCTGATACGCCATTTGCATAAGATTATAAAGTTAATCCACCACCTACACAACCTAGAGGGGAACCAACAACCTCGCATGATAGCCCGAATGGTGTCCATCCTGTCGTCGATGATCAAACCGGCGTGCCCTTCAGAAGCTACGACCTGGCTGATAGATGGCAATGCAAGGAACTGGGGCCACACTACCATCATCGCGTTGAAGCAGCACTACCAGGACCGCCTGAAGGAGAACCTCACGAAATTGAGAGACCTCGACGCTTCAGAATGGGAGGCAGCATTTGAAGTAGCAGTCAGGTGGGCGAGACGCAATCTGCCCCGTGTCGCACAAAAGGTTGTGGATCAAGCGGCGGCGAGGGTCGCGGACAACTTGAGGATGACAAGACCGGTCCCAAGTCAACCTACAGTGCAGACGTCCCAGGTTTCTGCTCCCGTTGTGGCAAGACCGAGAACTGGACCACCACCCGTTCCTCAAGCCCAATCAGAATCCGCTCCAGGGATCCTCCCCGAGGGGTCCTCAGGAGATGGAAGGACTGGAGACCTCGAGGACTTCCCTCTGCCTCAACGAGACCTCCGCCTGCAACAGAGAGCCGTGAGGGGGAAGGCCCCGAGAGCCAGGGTGGACCAACCACGGGAAGATCCTGGTGTGTTAAAACCTATCCAATGGATTCCACCGGGGATTCCTGGAACCTCGGGAATCACCCAGCCGCGACCGTGTGCAGACCCCCCGCTCGATACTCACCTAACACAGCCAGTGGAGGTGTCGACGCCGGAGGTCTCTGGGACGCCAGGTATCACCCGAGGACGACCCCACGTGGACTCTCCGGTTGGGGATGTACAATCACTTACCCTGGAGGACGGCCAGGAGGAGACTTCTGCCTCGGCGGATGACGACGGGATTGAGCCAGTTGAGGATGAAGTGGACACAAATGAGACCCTTGATGAATCGATGGTGGAGAGGGAAGAGGTTCCCACATACGACGCGGTCACTCGACACCCTGGGGGAGGAAAGAAAAGCAGATGGCGTCTGCGAGTTGAGAAAGAAGTTGTGATCATTGGGGACTCCAACTTGAGCCGAATGCCGGATGAGTTGGATGACCACCTGCAGGTGGACAGTTTTCCAGGAGGACTCTTTAGGAATGCGGTCAGACTCTTCCAGGAAGCCGAGATTGCCTGTGACACGAGAGTGGAGCAGGTGGTGATAGCGTTCGGCATCTGCGAAAGACAGAACAAGCCTAAGGAGACGGCCATTAAGGGTCTACAGATGGCAGTCAAGGCTGCAAAGGACAGATTTCACAGGGCAAAGGTTTGGGTCCCTATTATTGATTATTCTGTTTTACTGCCTGATTTTGAAAAAGACAACCTGCGGGTCATTAACGACCATATTGAAAGAAATTTGGCGCACATTCCACCACTCCCAAAGGGCTGGTTCCAAGTGGTCGAGCATGATGTGGTACATTGGACACAGCAGACCGGGAGGGCCATGCTCAGCCACTGGATTGCGTTTTTAAACTCCCGGGCCCTTGAAGCCGCAACATCGGGGGAGCATGAGACCCAGGCGATTAGTGCAGCAACCCAAGAGTAGAATCGAGCCTGGTAACTCTAACCAGGACCTTAAACCTAGCCCTAACCATAGCCCTGAACGTAACATAACCCTAACCCTAACACTAACCTCTAATCGACCCTGGCTAAACTTCACCCTAATCATAACCCTAAACGTAACATAACCCTGAACGTAGCCCTAACACTAACCTCTAATTGACCCTGGCTAAAATTCACCCTAACCCTAAACGTAACATAACCCTAAACGTAACCCTAACGCTAACCCCTAATCGACCCTGGCTAAACTTAACCCTAAACCATAATCCTAAACATAACCCTAACACTAATAACTCTAACCGGAACCCTAAACTTAACCCTAAACATAACCATAAACATAACAGAACCCTAAACGTAACCCTAACAATAATCTCTAATTTTAACCACTTACCTGGATTGACTACTTACCCGCGAAATGGATCGCTCGCCTGCAACTGAGACGTAGATCTACGGAGACACAAGGAAATTTGTCAAAACAAACCTCGGCACTTCCCTACATTTTAAACACTAATTTGAAGGTAAAAGAAAATAATTTTGACACTATTAGCAACCAACAGAAGTACAAATTTGAATGTAAACACGATAAATTCTGACACTATCTGTGACCGTTACACTATTTGTGACCTTCAGCGCTTCCCTGCAAACTAAAAGATTTTAGAAAACGAACTTACCTTGTTCACGATCGAAACTCACCTGTAGTCCTGAACGAACCAGTAATTACGACAGAAATTGAATACAGACAAACGAAAATAATATGACTCGATTTGTGACTAACGAAAATAGACATTGAGCTTTGATACCCTCATTTTTTCTAAATGAAAACAACAAAAATTTCTAAAAATAGCGAATGCGTACTTGAAAATAAACATGCCGTCTGATTGGTTCAACACGAGCCCCGCCCGGGAGGAGTGACGTGAGAGTGAAGAGAGAGGAGTCGCTCAGTACGCACCGGGACAGCGGAGGAGCAACATCGCTCGCAAATTTAAAAGTGTGCTAGACCTGAAGAAGGCCGATTGGGCCGAAACGTTGTCAGTGCACACTTTTATTCGTCCTTTCTTGGCCAAATAAAACCATTTAACGGATTATTATTTTTTTTCAAAAAAAACACATTTTCAACTTTGTTCGGATCACCTTTGTTTTGCAACTTTCATTTGGACAATTCAATGAAGGAAAGTATTTAAAAATCATTTTATTGTTATTGTCATTTTTTCTCACCACAACATGCCCTACCTGTGCGATGAGGAATGGACACTTGTCCGTCGTGGTGGACGACGCCAGCCGGCGAACGGTTATCGTGGGCAAGGGGCGGGAGTGGGCTACGGGGTGATGGACCGTGCATTGTCCTTCTCTCCCCGGGGGGAGCGTGGGTTCCCCAATCCGGGTGAGAGGAGGACTCCATACTCCAATCCTAACCCGCCTGTGCCTCCTCCAAGACCTGCTTACCGCCCGGGCCCCGAGAGCCACACATTTGCTGAGGTGGTACGCTGTAACCGGAAGAGACCGGCTGGGACGGTGGAGCCTCGTCGGGCCGATCCTCCTAGTACCGGACGACGGTCGTCGAGTACCAATTTTGGTTACCTGATACGCCATTTGCATAAGATTATAAAGTTAATCCACCACCTACACAACCTAGAGGGGAACCAACAACCTCGCATGATAGCCCGAATGGTGTCCATCCTGTCGTCGATGATCAAACCGGCGTGCCCTTCAGAAGCTACGACCTGGCTGATAGATGGCAATGCAAGGAACTGGGGCCACACTACCATCATCGCGTTGAAGCAGCACTACCAGGACCGCCTGAAGGAGAACCTCACGAAATTGAGAGACCTCGACGCTTCAGAATGGGAGGCAGCATTTGAAGTAGCAGTCAGGTGGGCGAGACGCAATCTGCCCCGTGTCGCACAAAAGGTTGTGGATCAAGCGGCGGCGAGGGTCGCGGACAACTTGAGGATGACAAGACCGGTCCCAAGTCAACCTACAGTGCAGACGTCCCAGGTTTCTGCTCCCGTTGTGGCAAGACCGAGAACTGGACCACCACCCGTTCCTCAAGCCCAATCAGAATCCGCTCCAGGGATCCTCCCCGAGGGGTCCTCAGGAGATGGAAGGACTGGAGACCTCGAGGACTTCCCTCTGCCTCAACGAGACCTCCGCCTGCAACAGAGAGCCGTGAGGGGGAAGGCCCCGAGAGCCAGGGTGGACCAACCACGGGAAGATCCTGGTGTGTTAAAACCTATCCAATGGATTCCACCGGGGATTCCTGGAACCTCGGGAATCACCCAGCCGCGACCGTGTGCAGACCCCCCGCTCGATACTCACCTAACACAGCCAGTGGAGGTGTCGACGCCGGAGGTCTCTGGGACGCCAGGTATCACCCGAGGACGACCCCACGTGGACTCTCCGGTTGGGGATGTACAATCACTTACCCTGGAGGACGGCCAGGAGGAGACTTCTGCCTCGGCGGATGACGACGGGATTGAGCCAGTTGAGGATGAAGTGGACACAAATGAGACCCTTGATGAATCGATGGTGGAGAGGGAAGAGGTTCCCACATACGACGCGGTCACTCGACACCCTGGGGGAGGAAAGAAAAGCAGATGGCGTCTGCGAGTTGAGAAAGAAGTTGTGATCATTGGGGACTCCAACTTGAGCCGAATGCCGGATGAGTTGGATGACCACCTGCAGGTGGACAGTTTTCCAGGAGGACTCTTTAGGAATGCGGTCAGACTCTTCCAGGAAGCCGAGATTGCCTGTGACACGAGAGTGGAGCAGGTGGTGATAGCGTTCGGCATCTGCGAAAGACAGAACAAGCCTAAGGAGACGGCCATTAAGGGTCTACAGATGGCAGTCAAGGCTGCAAAGGACAGATTTCACAGGGCAAAGGTTTGGGTCCCTATTATTGATTATTCTGTTTTACTGCCTGATTTTGAAAAAGACAACCTGCGGGTCATTAACGACCATATTGAAAGAAATTTGGCGCACATTCCACCACTCCCAAAGGGCTGGTTCCAAGTGGTCGAGCATGATGTGGTACATTGGACACAGCAGACCGGGAGGGCCATGCTCAGCCACTGGATTGCGTTTTTAAACTCCCGGGCCCTTGAAGCCGCAACATCGGGGGAGCATGAGACCCAGGCGATTAGTGCAGCAACCCAAGAGTAGAATCGAGCCTGGTAACTCTAACCAGGACCTTAAACCTAGCCCTAACCATAGCCCTGAACGTAACATAACCCTAACCCTAACACTAACCTCTAATCGACCCTGGCTAAACTTCACCCTAATCATAACCCTAAACGTAACATAACCCTGAACGTAGCCCTAACACTAACCTCTAATTGACCCTGGCTAAAATTCACCCTAACCCTAAACGTAACATAACCCTAAACGTAACCCTAACGCTAACCCCTAATCGACCCTGGCTAAACTTAACCCTAAACCATAATCCTAAACATAACCCTAACACTAATAACTCTAACCGGAACCCTAAACTTAACCCTAAACATAACCATAAACATAACAGAACCCTAAACGTAACCCTAACAATAATCTCTAATTTTAACCACTTACCTGGATTGACTACTTACCCGCGAAATGGATCGCTCGCCTGCAACTGAGACGTAGATCTACGGAGACACAAGGAAATTTGTCAAAACAAACCTCGGCACTTCCCTACATTTTAAACACTAATTTGAAGGTAAAAGAAAATAATTTTGACACTATTAGCAACCAACAGAAGTACAAATTTGAATGTAAACACGATAAATTCTGACACTATCTGTGACCGTTACACTATTTGTGACCTTCAGCGCTTCCCTGCAAACTAAAAGATTTTAGAAAACGAACTTACCTTGTTCACGATCGAAACTCACCTGTAGTCCTGAACGAACCAGTAATTACGACAGAAATTGAATACAGACAAACGAAAATAATATGACTCGATTTGTGACTAACGAAAATAGACATTGAGCTTTGATACCCTCATTTTTTCTAAATGAAAACAACAAAAATTTCTAAAAATAGCGAATGCGTACTTGAAAATAAACATGCCGTCTGATTGGTTCAACACGAGCCCCGCCCGGGAGGAGTGACGTGAGAGTGAAGAGAGAGGAGTCGCTCAGTACGCACCGGGACAGCGGAGGAGCAACATCGCTCGCAAATTTAAAAGTGTGCTAGACCTGAAGAAGGCCGATTGGGCCGAAACGTTGTCAGTGCACACTTTTATTCGTCCTTTCTTGGCCAAATAAAACCATTTAACGGATTATTATTTTTTTTCAAAAAAAACACATTTTCAACTTTGTTCGGATCACCTTTGTTTTGCAACTTTCATTTGGACAATTCAATGAAGGAAAGTATTTAAAAATCATTTTATTGTTATTGTCATTTTTTCTCACCACAACATGCCCTACCTGTGCGATGAGGAATGGACACTTGTCCGTCGTGGTGGACGACGCCAGCCGGCGAACGGTTATCGTGGGCAAGGGGCGGGAGTGGGCTACGGGGTGATGGACCGTGCATTGTCCTTCTCTCCCCGGGGGGAGCGTGGGTTCCCCAATCCGGGTGAGAGGAGGACTCCATACTCCAATCCTAACCCGCCTGTGCCTCCTCCAAGACCTGCTTACCGCCCGGGCCCCGAGAGCCACACATTTGCTGAGGTGGTACGCTGTAACCGGAAGAGACCGGCTGGGACGGTGGAGCCTCGTCGGGCCGATCCTCCTAGTACCGGACGACGGTCGTCGAGTACCAATTTTGGTTACCTGATACGCCATTTGCATAAGATTATAAAGTTAATCCACCACCTACACAACCTAGAGGGGAACCAACAACCTCGCATGATAGCCCGAATGGTGTCCATCCTGTCGTCGATGATCAAACCGGCGTGCCCTTCAGAAGCTACGACCTGGCTGATAGATGGCAATGCAAGGAACTGGGGCCACACTACCATCATCGCGTTGAAGCAGCACTACCAGGACCGCCTGAAGGAGAACCTCACGAAATTGAGAGACCTCGACGCTTCAGAATGGGAGGCAGCATTTGAAGTAGCAGTCAGGTGGGCGAGACGCAATCTGCCCCGTGTCGCACAAAAGGTTGTGGATCAAGCGGCGGCGAGGGTCGCGGACAACTTGAGGATGACAAGACCGGTCCCAAGTCAACCTACAGTGCAGACGTCCCAGGTTTCTGCTCCCGTTGTGGCAAGACCGAGAACTGGACCACCACCCGTTCCTCAAGCCCAATCAGAATCCGCTCCAGGGATCCTCCCCGAGGGGTCCTCAGGAGATGGAAGGACTGGAGACCTCGAGGACTTCCCTCTGCCTCAACGAGACCTCCGCCTGCAACAGAGAGCCGTGAGGGGGAAGGCCCCGAGAGCCAGGGTGGACCAACCACGGGAAGATCCTGGTGTGTTAAAACCTATCCAATGGATTCCACCGGGGATTCCTGGAACCTCGGGAATCACCCAGCCGCGACCGTGTGCAGACCCCCCGCTCGATACTCACCTAACACAGCCAGTGGAGGTGTCGACGCCGGAGGTCTCTGGGACGCCAGGTATCACCCGAGGACGACCCCACGTGGACTCTCCGGTTGGGGATGTACAATCACTTACCCTGGAGGACGGCCAGGAGGAGACTTCTGCCTCGGCGGATGACGACGGGATTGAGCCAGTTGAGGATGAAGTGGACACAAATGAGACCCTTGATGAATCGATGGTGGAGAGGGAAGAGGTTCCCACATACGACGCGGTCACTCGACACCCTGGGGGAGGAAAGAAAAGCAGATGGCGTCTGCGAGTTGAGAAAGAAGTTGTGATCATTGGGGACTCCAACTTGAGCCGAATGCCGGATGAGTTGGATGACCACCTGCAGGTGGACAGTTTTCCAGGAGGACTCTTTAGGAATGCGGTCAGACTCTTCCAGGAAGCCGAGATTGCCTGTGACACGAGAGTGGAGCAGGTGGTGATAGCGTTCGGCATCTGCGAAAGACAGAACAAGCCTAAGGAGACGGCCATTAAGGGTCTACAGATGGCAGTCAAGGCTGCAAAGGACAGATTTCACAGGGCAAAGGTTTGGGTCCCTATTATTGATTATTCTGTTTTACTGCCTGATTTTGAAAAAGACAACCTGCGGGTCATTAACGACCATATTGAAAGAAATTTGGCGCACATTCCACCACTCCCAAAGGGCTGGTTCCAAGTGGTCGAGCATGATGTGGTACATTGGACACAGCAGACCGGGAGGGCCATGCTCAGCCACTGGATTGCGTTTTTAAACTCCCGGGCCCTTGAAGCCGCAACATCGGGGGAGCATGAGACCCAGGCGATTAGTGCAGCAACCCAAGAGTAGAATCGAGCCTGGTAACTCTAACCAGGACCTTAAACCTAGCCCTAACCATAGCCCTGAACGTAACATAACCCTAACCCTAACACTAACCTCTAATCGACCCTGGCTAAACTTCACCCTAATCATAACCCTAAACGTAACATAACCCTGAACGTAGCCCTAACACTAACCTCTAATTGACCCTGGCTAAAATTCACCCTAACCCTAAACGTAACATAACCCTAAACGTAACCCTAACGCTAACCCCTAATCGACCCTGGCTAAACTTAACCCTAAACCATAATCCTAAACATAACCCTAACACTAATAACTCTAACCGGAACCCTAAACTTAACCCTAAACATAACCATAAACATAACAGAACCCTAAACGTAACCCTAACAATAATCTCTAATTTTAACCACTTACCTGGATTGACTACTTACCCGCGAAATGGATCGCTCGCCTGCAACTGAGACGTAGATCTACGGAGACACAAGGAAATTTGTCAAAACAAACCTCGGCACTTCCCTACATTTTAAACACTAATTTGAAGGTAAAAGAAAATAATTTTGACACTATTAGCAACCAACAGAAGTACAAATTTGAATGTAAACACGATAAATTCTGACACTATCTGTGACCGTTACACTATTTGTGACCTTCAGCGCTTCCCTGCAAACTAAAAGATTTTAGAAAACGAACTTACCTTGTTCACGATCGAAACTCACCTGTAGTCCTGAACGAACCAGTAATTACGACAGAAATTGAATACAGACAAACGAAAATAATATGACTCGATTTGTGACTAACGAAAATAGACATTGAGCTTTGATACCCTCATTTTTTCTAAATGAAAACAACAAAAATTTCTAAAAATAGCGAATGCGTACTTGAAAATAAACATGCCGTCTGATTGGTTCAACACGAGCCCCGCCCGGGAGGAGTGACGTGAGAGTGAAGAGAGAGGAGTCGCTCAGTACGCACCGGGACAGCGGAGGAGCAACATCGCTCGCAAATTTAAAAGTGTGCTAGACCTGAAGAAGGCCGATTGGGCCGAAACGTTGTCAGTGCACACTTTTATTCGTCCTTTCTTGGCCAAATAAAACCATTTAACGGATTATTATTTTTTTTCAAAAAAAACACATTTTCAACTTTGTTCGGATCACCTTTGTTTTGCAACTTTCATTTGGACAATTCAATGAAGGAAAGTATTTAAAAATCATTTTATTGTTATTGTCATTTTTTCTCACCACAACATGCCCTACCTGTGCGATGAGGAATGGACACTTGTCCGTCGTGGTGGACGACGCCAGCCGGCGAACGGTTATCGTGGGCAAGGGGCGGGAGTGGGCTACGGGGTGATGGACCGTGCATTGTCCTTCTCTCCCCGGGGGGAGCGTGGGTTCCCCAATCCGGGTGAGAGGAGGACTCCATACTCCAATCCTAACCCGCCTGTGCCTCCTCCAAGACCTGCTTACCGCCCGGGCCCCGAGAGCCACACATTTGCTGAGGTGGTACGCTGTAACCGGAAGAGACCGGCTGGGACGGTGGAGCCTCGTCGGGCCGATCCTCCTAGTACCGGACGACGGTCGTCGAGTACCAATTTTGGTTACCTGATACGCCATTTGCATAAGATTATAAAGTTAATCCACCACCTACACAACCTAGAGGGGAACCAACAACCTCGCATGATAGCCCGAATGGTGTCCATCCTGTCGTCGATGATCAAACCGGCGTGCCCTTCAGAAGCTACGACCTGGCTGATAGATGGCAATGCAAGGAACTGGGGCCACACTACCATCATCGCGTTGAAGCAGCACTACCAGGACCGCCTGAAGGAGAACCTCACGAAATTGAGAGACCTCGACGCTTCAGAATGGGAGGCAGCATTTGAAGTAGCAGTCAGGTGGGCGAGACGCAATCTGCCCCGTGTCGCACAAAAGGTTGTGGATCAAGCGGCGGCGAGGGTCGCGGACAACTTGAGGATGACAAGACCGGTCCCAAGTCAACCTACAGTGCAGACGTCCCAGGTTTCTGCTCCCGTTGTGGCAAGACCGAGAACTGGACCACCACCCGTTCCTCAAGCCCAATCAGAATCCGCTCCAGGGATCCTCCCCGAGGGGTCCTCAGGAGATGGAAGGACTGGAGACCTCGAGGACTTCCCTCTGCCTCAACGAGACCTCCGCCTGCAACAGAGAGCCGTGAGGGGGAAGGCCCCGAGAGCCAGGGTGGACCAACCACGGGAAGATCCTGGTGTGTTAAAACCTATCCAATGGATTCCACCGGGGATTCCTGGAACCTCGGGAATCACCCAGCCGCGACCGTGTGCAGACCCCCCGCTCGATACTCACCTAACACAGCCAGTGGAGGTGTCGACGCCGGAGGTCTCTGGGACGCCAGGTATCACCCGAGGACGACCCCACGTGGACTCTCCGGTTGGGGATGTACAATCACTTACCCTGGAGGACGGCCAGGAGGAGACTTCTGCCTCGGCGGATGACGACGGGATTGAGCCAGTTGAGGATGAAGTGGACACAAATGAGACCCTTGATGAATCGATGGTGGAGAGGGAAGAGGTTCCCACATACGACGCGGTCACTCGACACCCTGGGGGAGGAAAGAAAAGCAGATGGCGTCTGCGAGTTGAGAAAGAAGTTGTGATCATTGGGGACTCCAACTTGAGCCGAATGCCGGATGAGTTGGATGACCACCTGCAGGTGGACAGTTTTCCAGGAGGACTCTTTAGGAATGCGGTCAGACTCTTCCAGGAAGCCGAGATTGCCTGTGACACGAGAGTGGAGCAGGTGGTGATAGCGTTCGGCATCTGCGAAAGACAGAACAAGCCTAAGGAGACGGCCATTAAGGGTCTACAGATGGCAGTCAAGGCTGCAAAGGACAGATTTCACAGGGCAAAGGTTTGGGTCCCTATTATTGATTATTCTGTTTTACTGCCTGATTTTGAAAAAGACAACCTGCGGGTCATTAACGACCATATTGAAAGAAATTTGGCGCACATTCCACCACTCCCAAAGGGCTGGTTCCAAGTGGTCGAGCATGATGTGGTACATTGGACACAGCAGACCGGGAGGGCCATGCTCAGCCACTGGATTGCGTTTTTAAACTCCCGGGCCCTTGAAGCCGCAACATCGGGGGAGCATGAGACCCAGGCGATTAGTGCAGCAACCCAAGAGTAGAATCGAGCCTGGTAACTCTAACCAGGACCTTAAACCTAGCCCTAACCATAGCCCTGAACGTAACATAACCCTAACCCTAACACTAACCTCTAATCGACCCTGGCTAAACTTCACCCTAATCATAACCCTAAACGTAACATAACCCTGAACGTAGCCCTAACACTAACCTCTAATTGACCCTGGCTAAAATTCACCCTAACCCTAAACGTAACATAACCCTAAACGTAACCCTAACGCTAACCCCTAATCGACCCTGGCTAAACTTAACCCTAAACCATAATCCTAAACATAACCCTAACACTAATAACTCTAACCGGAACCCTAAACTTAACCCTAAACATAACCATAAACATAACAGAACCCTAAACGTAACCCTAACAATAATCTCTAATTTTAACCACTTACCTGGATTGACTACTTACCCGCGAAATGGATCGCTCGCCTGCAACTGAGACGTAGATCTACGGAGACACAAGGAAATTTGTCAAAACAAACCTCGGCACTTCCCTACATTTTAAACACTAATTTGAAGGTAAAAGAAAATAATTTTGACACTATTAGCAACCAACAGAAGTACAAATTTGAATGTAAACACGATAAATTCTGACACTATCTGTGACCGTTACACTATTTGTGACCTTCAGCGCTTCCCTGCAAACTAAAAGATTTTAGAAAACGAACTTACCTTGTTCACGATCGAAACTCACCTGTAGTCCTGAACGAACCAGTAATTACGACAGAAATTGAATACAGACAAACGAAAATAATATGACTCGATTTGTGACTAACGAAAATAGACATTGAGCTTTGATACCCTCATTTTTTCTAAATGAAAACAACAAAAATTTCTAAAAATAGCGAATGCGTACTTGAAAATAAACATGCCGTCTGATTGGTTCAACACGAGCCCCGCCCGGGAGGAGTGACGTGAGAGTGAAGAGAGAGGAGTCGCTCAGTACGCACCGGGACAGCGGAGGAGCAACATCGCTCGCAAATTTAAAAGTGTGCTAGACCTGAAGAAGGCCGATTGGGCCGAAACGTTGTCAGTGCACACTTTTATTCGTCCTTTCTTGGCCAAATAAAACCATTTAACGGATTATTATTTTTTTTCAAAAAAAACACATTTTCAACTTTGTTCGGATCACCTTTGTTTTGCAACTTTCATTTGGACAATTCAATGAAGGAAAGTATTTAAAAATCATTTTATTGTTATTGTCATTTTTTCTCACCACAACATGCCCTACCTGTGCGATGAGGAATGGACACTTGTCCGTCGTGGTGGACGACGCCAGCCGGCGAACGGTTATCGTGGGCAAGGGGCGGGAGTGGGCTACGGGGTGATGGACCGTGCATTGTCCTTCTCTCCCCGGGGGGAGCGTGGGTTCCCCAATCCGGGTGAGAGGAGGACTCCATACTCCAATCCTAACCCGCCTGTGCCTCCTCCAAGACCTGCTTACCGCCCGGGCCCCGAGAGCCACACATTTGCTGAGGTGGTACGCTGTAACCGGAAGAGACCGGCTGGGACGGTGGAGCCTCGTCGGGCCGATCCTCCTAGTACCGGACGACGGTCGTCGAGTACCAATTTTGGTTACCTGATACGCCATTTGCATAAGATTATAAAGTTAATCCACCACCTACACAACCTAGAGGGGAACCAACAACCTCGCATGATAGCCCGAATGGTGTCCATCCTGTCGTCGATGATCAAACCGGCGTGCCCTTCAGAAGCTACGACCTGGCTGATAGATGGCAATGCAAGGAACTGGGGCCACACTACCATCATCGCGTTGAAGCAGCACTACCAGGACCGCCTGAAGGAGAACCTCACGAAATTGAGAGACCTCGACGCTTCAGAATGGGAGGCAGCATTTGAAGTAGCAGTCAGGTGGGCGAGACGCAATCTGCCCCGTGTCGCACAAAAGGTTGTGGATCAAGCGGCGGCGAGGGTCGCGGACAACTTGAGGATGACAAGACCGGTCCCAAGTCAACCTACAGTGCAGACGTCCCAGGTTTCTGCTCCCGTTGTGGCAAGACCGAGAACTGGACCACCACCCGTTCCTCAAGCCCAATCAGAATCCGCTCCAGGGATCCTCCCCGAGGGGTCCTCAGGAGATGGAAGGACTGGAGACCTCGAGGACTTCCCTCTGCCTCAACGAGACCTCCGCCTGCAACAGAGAGCCGTGAGGGGGAAGGCCCCGAGAGCCAGGGTGGACCAACCACGGGAAGATCCTGGTGTGTTAAAACCTATCCAATGGATTCCACCGGGGATTCCTGGAACCTCGGGAATCACCCAGCCGCGACCGTGTGCAGACCCCCCGCTCGATACTCACCTAACACAGCCAGTGGAGGTGTCGACGCCGGAGGTCTCTGGGACGCCAGGTATCACCCGAGGACGACCCCACGTGGACTCTCCGGTTGGGGATGTACAATCACTTACCCTGGAGGACGGCCAGGAGGAGACTTCTGCCTCGGCGGATGACGACGGGATTGAGCCAGTTGAGGATGAAGTGGACACAAATGAGACCCTTGATGAATCGATGGTGGAGAGGGAAGAGGTTCCCACATACGACGCGGTCACTCGACACCCTGGGGGAGGAAAGAAAAGCAGATGGCGTCTGCGAGTTGAGAAAGAAGTTGTGATCATTGGGGACTCCAACTTGAGCCGAATGCCGGATGAGTTGGATGACCACCTGCAGGTGGACAGTTTTCCAGGAGGACTCTTTAGGAATGCGGTCAGACTCTTCCAGGAAGCCGAGATTGCCTGTGACACGAGAGTGGAGCAGGTGGTGATAGCGTTCGGCATCTGCGAAAGACAGAACAAGCCTAAGGAGACGGCCATTAAGGGTCTACAGATGGCAGTCAAGGCTGCAAAGGACAGATTTCACAGGGCAAAGGTTTGGGTCCCTATTATTGATTATTCTGTTTTACTGCCTGATTTTGAAAAAGACAACCTGCGGGTCATTAACGACCATATTGAAAGAAATTTGGCGCACATTCCACCACTCCCAAAGGGCTGGTTCCAAGTGGTCGAGCATGATGTGGTACATTGGACACAGCAGACCGGGAGGGCCATGCTCAGCCACTGGATTGCGTTTTTAAACTCCCGGGCCCTTGAAGCCGCAACATCGGGGGAGCATGAGACCCAGGCGATTAGTGCAGCAACCCAAGAGTAGAATCGAGCCTGGTAACTCTAACCAGGACCTTAAACCTAGCCCTAACCATAGCCCTGAACGTAACATAACCCTAACCCTAACACTAACCTCTAATCGACCCTGGCTAAACTTCACCCTAATCATAACCCTAAACGTAACATAACCCTGAACGTAGCCCTAACACTAACCTCTAATTGACCCTGGCTAAAATTCACCCTAACCCTAAACGTAACATAACCCTAAACGTAACCCTAACGCTAACCCCTAATCGACCCTGGCTAAACTTAACCCTAAACCATAATCCTAAACATAACCCTAACACTAATAACTCTAACCGGAACCCTAAACTTAACCCTAAACATAACCATAAACATAACAGAACCCTAAACGTAACCCTAACAATAATCTCTAATTTTAACCACTTACCTGGATTGACTACTTACCCGCGAAATGGATCGCTCGCCTGCAACTGAGACGTAGATCTACGGAGACACAAGGAAATTTGTCAAAACAAACCTCGGCACTTCCCTACATTTTAAACACTAATTTGAAGGTAAAAGAAAATAATTTTGACACTATTAGCAACCAACAGAAGTACAAATTTGAATGTAAACACGATAAATTCTGACACTATCTGTGACCGTTACACTATTTGTGACCTTCAGCGCTTCCCTGCAAACTAAAAGATTTTAGAAAACGAACTTACCTTGTTCACGATCGAAACTCACCTGTAGTCCTGAACGAACCAGTAATTACGACAGAAATTGAATACAGACAAACGAAAATAATATGACTCGATTTGTGACTAACGAAAATAGACATTGAGCTTTGATACCCTCATTTTTTCTAAATGAAAACAACAAAAATTTCTAAAAATAGCGAATGCGTACTTGAAAATAAACATGCCGTCTGATTGGTTCAACACGAGCCCCGCCCGGGAGGAGTGACGTGAGAGTGAAGAGAGAGGAGTCGCTCAGTACGCACCGGGACAGCGGAGGAGCAACATCGCTCGCAAATTTAAAAGTGTGCTAGACCTGAAGAAGGCCGATTGGGCCGAAACGTTGTCAGTGCACACTTTTATTCGTCCTTTCTTGGCCAAATAAAACCATTTAACGGATTATTATTTTTTTTCAAAAAAAACACATTTTCAACTTTGTTCGGATCACCTTTGTTTTGCAACTTTCATTTGGACAATTCAATGAAGGAAAGTATTTAAAAATCATTTTATTGTTATTGTCATTTTTTCTCACCACAACATGCCCTACCTGTGCGATGAGGAATGGACACTTGTCCGTCGTGGTGGACGACGCCAGCCGGCGAACGGTTATCGTGGGCAAGGGGCGGGAGTGGGCTACGGGGTGATGGACCGTGCATTGTCCTTCTCTCCCCGGGGGGAGCGTGGGTTCCCCAATCCGGGTGAGAGGAGGACTCCATACTCCAACCCTAACCCTAACCCTAACCCTAACCCTAACCCTAACCCTAACCCTAACCCTAACCCTAACCCTAACCCTAATAATAATAATTATTATAGTAACACTGACATCTAGTAAAACAAAACAAATAAACCTTACTGAAACAATATTCAAGTTCATAATTTACAATTTCAACCGCAATTTAGCAGCGTTTTTTGGGCTAGAACCAGTTTTATTTTTAAGAAACCAAATAAACTCAAAAACGAAAACAAAAATTCAAAATTAGAAATTCCAACCGGGCAGGGTGTATAAAAGGACGCGCAAAGCTCAGTGCGTGGAGCGGGAGCGACGAGGAAACAACTCAGCAGCAGTTACCAAAAGTGGATTTACCTGACCCGTGGATTTGTTTGTTTGTGTGCCAGACCTGAGGAAGGCCCTAGCGGCCGAAACGTTGTCAGGGCACACAAATATTTTTGAAAACCGGTGTTATACAGTTCTGGATTTTTACTGCATTTTTTTGAAAAAAATTCCAATAAAAACAGGATTCACAAACAACCTTTTACTTTTTATTGCCAAGGACACTTCCAGAATGGACAGCGACTGGACGACAGTGTGGTATGGACGGCGACGCAAGCAGGCGCGCCAGCACCGGGTGCTGGGGGCAGGATGGGGTCTCGGGGGATGTGCCCGTGCATCTCCCCTCCCCTCCGCTAGGTGGGGGGGGTCTCTATCTCATAACCCTAACCCTAACCCTAACCCTAACCCTAACCCTAACCCTAACCCTAACCCTAACCCTAACCCTAACCCTAACCCTAACCCTTACAACAACCCTAACCCTAACCCTAACCCTAACCCTTACAACAACCCTAACCCTAACCCTAACCCTAACCCTAACCCTTACAACAACCCTAACCCTTACAACAACCCTAACCCTAACCCTAACCCTAACCCTTACAACAACCCTAACCCTTACAACAACCCTAACCCTTACAACAACCCTAACAACAACCCTAACAACAACCCTAACCCTAACCCTAACCCTAACCCTTACAACAACCCTAACAACAACCCTAACAACAACCCTAACAACAACCCTAACAACAACCCTAACAACAACCCTAGTACTGAGACCATACAACAATTCTAGCACCAAGACCTTACAACAACCTGAGCACCTAGACCTTACAATAACCTTAGCATCTAGACCTCAGCCTAACCCGAGCCCAACAAAAATACAGAGTATGACATCAGAAAAAAACAGCATGACATCATAAATGACAAACACATCTCACTGAGGACATCACATTGCCCCACGTGCTCTTGAAATAACTTGGCCAATGCATTTGTCTATTTGATTTGCTGCAATTCCAAATTTCAAAGGATGGTGAATAATCTTGACATGATACTTAATAGGACATATTGAACACTATTTTGAATAAATTAGTTAATGATGTCGTTTCAATTATGATTTTGTATAAATACTAGGTATAAAGAGAAAATCTATTACACCTAACACACAACTTTGGATCTTTTGAATGAACAAAGTCGTTTAAATTATGCTTTTAGATAAATACTAGGCATACACATGGGCCAGTTTACTTGTTTGAACACGAGAGGGAAGACTTGTTTAATTTATTTAAATCGATTTTGACATAACTCTTCTTAATTACACATTAAACACAGCTTTAGATGTTTTGAATAAAGTCATTTAAAATTAAGATTTTAGATAAATACTAGGTATAAACATAAGATCTACACAAAATGGGCAGTTAACTTGTTTGCGTTAAATCGATTTTGATACTATGTTTGTTCCCAGGCAAAAGTGGATGTGCTGCAATTCCAAATTTCACCACATGGTTGTGCCAAATCTTGACTGAAAGGATATATTAAACACTTAGTTGAATTGATAGAAATTGGTAATAAGACCTAGTGTACTAACATGAAATCTTTTCTGAATTAAAGTTAGTTTGAATATGCTTTTGAATATTTTTAGGTCTACAGTTATGCATAATTTGAGCAGTGTGATAATCTCCCAAATCTTTGAATTTAAGAATTGGTGATTTAAGAAATAGCTTGTTAATATGTTCAAGGAAGGTAATCAGATTTGTTTATCATTCTAATGGACTTCTTTTAAAAACTATTCTGGATTGCAACTTTGGATCTTTTCTTATATTACTTTGCAACAATATACTCGGTGACAGATTAGGGTATAGTATAATCACAAATATTAATTTAAGAGTGTCCACACAATTTAGTTAGGGTTATGTGTTTAATCAATTCCTGTTAGACATGCTTTGGGTATTTATAAGGATTAAACAGCAATGTTATTCAACAGTGATTATTTATTATTGATTGACATGGTATTTGTTGAATCAGAATCATTTATACCTATATCACAATGATTTATCATTACTTAACATGTATTCCATATGAATGTTTTATCCATATTTTGTGTGTAATCAACATGGAAAAGTGTGCTATCAATGTAATTCGTTTGAGAAGGGACACTAGGAGTTAATTGCAATACTGTTGGTGGATTGCGTGGGATCAAACACGGCCGTCTGCAGCCAGTGGAAGTTTTAATAGGAGACGTTTAACATAAATGGAGGAAGAAAGGGTTACTCACTTGAGACGTCTTCGCCAACGTCCAACCATTGTAGCTCCTGGTCAATGATGCGAGCCTCCAACTGATTTTTAATTCTTCTTACAGTGGAAAACGTACAGCCAACAAACACCGTGGAACCTACAGAAAGGAAATAAAACAACAACATTTAACATCAACCAACATTCACAGACACAACGCGACTACGTTTCAGCTAGGGTTAGCTTCACAGTTACACATTACTATTGCACAGTGAACGCGAGCTGCACCGACAGCTTTAGTCAAACTACACAAAAGTAAATCTCTTTAAGCAGAATGAGTTGTTTTTACCGTGTACGCTCTAGACCAGGGGTGGGCAATTATTTTTTCCATGGGGCCACATGAGAAACTGAAAATATTGTGGAGGGCCGGCCACAAGGCTGAACTCAATTCTTCATATTATTAATTGCATTTCTTTATAAAAAGCAGTAAATAACATTTTTGACAAGCTGGTAAGATTATATATCTTAATGAAGTCATGAAAAAGTGAGTTTTCCTTGCAAAAAATGTCATTTATTCAATCAAATCTTCCCAAAACAATGGTAAACAAAATGTGAACGTTTTTTACTACTTGTGACATTTATCCAATAAACTTAGATGCAGGCAATCAGGTAATCAATATCTCTGAAGAAAAGCATGTACATGACTGCGATGTAATATTATCTAAGACTGTAAATTAGAGTTATATAAAGTTATTTTTTAATCAACGCAATCATTTACAACCTTTGACCAGGAAGAATCGTCGAAACTCGGCGTATGTGGCAGGCACCTGACGACAAATTCGACGTCCCCCCCCACACACGCACACTCACTCGCTTTTCAGGGCTACAAAAGTACTTATTTAAAAAAAAAAAAAAAAAGAGTTGTATGTACCGTGTACGCTCAAGACGGTCCAGTTGCAAGCAGAAAATAAAGATATTTCTGTTGATAATCGTCATGTTTGTATCCGCGGATTTGAATCTTGGCGGGAGTTACGCCTATTCACGTCATTTCGCGGCACATGACTGCGATGTAATATTATCTAAAACTGTAAATTAGAGTTAAATAAAGTTATTTTTTAATCAACGCAATCATTTACAACCTTTGACCAGAAAGAATCGTCGAGATTCGGCGTATGTGGCAGGCAGCTGACGACAATTTCGACGTCCCCCCCACACACACACACACTCACTCCTTTTCAGGGCTACAAAAGTACTTATTTAAAAAAATATATATATATAAAGAATTGTATTTACCGTGTACGCTCAAGACGGTCCAGTTGCAAGCAGAAAATAAAAAATTTCTCTTGTTAATCGTCGTGTGACTAACCGCTCTGTGTCGCTTCGCGCTACAGCCTACTGCCCGTTGAAAGCCACGCCCACCGATTTGAATCTCAGCGGAAGTTCCGCCCATGACGTCATTTCCGCGGCACGTGACTGCGACGTAATATTATCTAAAACGGTAAATTGGAGTTCAATAAAAAAAAAATTAATCTACGCAATCATTTACAACCGTTGACCAGGAAAAGTCGAAATTCGGCGTCTGTGACAACAGTTGCGGCAGTGTTCTCGTCACGACTGCGACTTCATATAGCAACCGCTATTTTATTTAGTAAACTTGTTGTGTATACGGCACAATAGCTCAGTAGTCAGAACATCCGCCAAACATACATGATGATGCCGGATCGTTGTTAAGCCTAGTACTTTTTTTTTTGTCCCTTGTCTGTATGTATATACATTAATATTATTATCTTATTAAGGACATCTTATCTCAAGATTTATTCAGAACAGACAATTCTTTGTCTGGGTTTTGGTCCGGACCAAGTGTTGTTATATTTAGTAAACTTTAAGTACAACTCATCGACGTAATAGCGCACTACTCAGCGCGACCTATTCTCATGCGAGATGTTGCGCGTTCGAAGCCAGTCTCTGCATTTTTTTTTTTTCATTATTCAAACGTTAGTCAGTTTGGTCAGGGGCCCAAAAACGAATTCGTATACTTAATGGCGCACTAGTTGGCACAACTGCCACTCATGCATGATATTAGGGGTTTGAAACCAATTACTCCCTTTTATTCATTATTCAGACCAGACAAGTCTTTTAGTCCGCTTGTTTGGTCCGAACCAAAAGCGCTGTTTTATTTAGTAAACTTGCGATATTGCTCTTAATGGCGCACAAATTGGCACATCTGACCCTCATGCAAGTCATAGCGGGTTCAGCACCGGGCTTAGCACTTTTTTTCTTTCTTTCGCAGACCGCATTTTGTGTGTATCGCTGGTATTACAAAAGCCGTGTATTATTATTATTTCATAAATGCACCCTATGTCCTATCTTATTATTTCATAAATGCACCCTATGTTCTATCTCCTGTCTTACGTCACCGTAGCGAAATCCAAACGTGAGAGCTCCTGCGCTTGCGGTTGGGAGTCACGTTATGAAGACGTCACAGCTTGGCTTTGGCCAATTGATCCCTCAGCGCCAGACCGGCGATGGTGGACAAGTGCACCTCATCTGGTCCGTCAGCAACACGCAGAGTTCTTGGGTAGCACTGCCTGGAAAGGCAGGCTTGTCATTATACAAATAAACTTTGACTGCTTAATCAAGGTACATGTTCACATCTGCGCCAGAGGGAAGTCTCCAGAGACACCGGCACCCCCGAACACTTGATTCTGATTCTGATTCATATCTTTATTTCGAACATCCAAAACAAAAAGAAAATTAAGCAAAACAGATGCTTGGATGGCACAGTCCACCACTTTGCACGCCATTCTGCCCGCTGCCACTTTAATCAGTGCAATCTGCGCAAATGAAGGCTATTGACTGGCTAAATGGGGATTCAGTGAGCGACCACTTCCTGCACATACACACGTCATGGCACGTGATGTCCACTAGGGTGCGACAGAAGTTTTAAATCAGCATGGCTGGCCTACGTGTTGATAAGAGCTTCTTGCCAAAGGCTCGCCTGGAGTCTGCGCGTTGGCACAGCAGTTCAACAAGCACAAGCACAAGCAGTTTCTGAAATAAAACCGTGTAAATATAACTCAGACATTTCTCGGTAATAAATTGCCTCTATTGACCGCAAATGAAGTTATATTCACAAATGCTGTCTTAAATTGCAGGTGAATAACACGTACGTTAACAGTGCAGGCTAACGAGCTAGCGGAACGATGCCAATTCACGAGACGGACCTGTAAAAGAATGAAAACAAATATTTGGAGTAACAGTACATTGTCCTAAAGGGTTCTTTCCTTTTGTTAGAGTAGACCAGACTTTAGACCAGACTTCCCTCGTCAATGACTCCTTCACCACTGTAACCAATACTCGAACGTGAAACACAGGAAGAGGTCTCGCGTGAAAACAGCCTTCAAAATAAAAGCACTGCTGAATAACAACAAAGAATTCTTAACAGACGCTGTTTTCAGCAAGAATCATCCAACGGAAGCGTCGGTCATCAGCAGTGGCCACGCAAGATGGCGGCCATCTGGGGCCAATTGAGATAGAAGACGCTGTCTGCACTCATCTCGATGTCGTGACGACAACAGGAAGCGATAAGGCAAAGCAGCGAGCGGACGAGAGAAAAGACTTTATTGAAATACATTTGCGTGCGCCTTATTCCGAGGCTGTGGGCGGTGCTTGTTTGGCAGAACGCTCCTCATCCTCATCCTGGTCCTCTCGCTGTCGTTTCCTCGCCGGCCCCGCCTCCTGCCATCACAAACCATGGACATTGGTCAGTCTTCTGATTCCAATCCGAAAAAATTCCAATTTGGCGTGTTTGCATCTCAATCCGAGTCGCTCCTTGCTGCTGTTAAGCACGTGTTCAGGTGGGTAGGGGGTGGGTACCATGGCAGCTGGATACATCAGCCGGTAGGCTTTCTCCAACATCACGGGGTCCTACACATCCACACACACACACACAATCCAGTTTGAATCTCCATCACGCTGCTGCCGCTTCCGCTGATGACGAGCGACAAAGAGCACCTGCAGCCAGGTGTGCCGGAGCGCCTCGTCGATGGTCATCCTGTCGGCGGGCGCCACCACCAGAAGCTTCCTAACCACGTCCTTGGCTGTCAACACACACACACACACACACGCATAAGACCGCCGCGGTGAAGGTGACGACGGTGAAGACGACGAGCTCACCCTGGTCCGACACGTGGCGCCACTTGGACGGCACCATGGTGAAGCGGCCTTGCACAATCTGTTCGCTCACCGACAGGTCCGAGAAGCTCTCGTGGAACGGCGGGTACCCGCACAGGCTGCGCGTGCAGAACGACACCGGTAGAATGTGGCTCTTGTACCGACGTCTATACGAGACGCTCAATTACCAGACAAACAGGAGGACGCCGAGGCTCCAGGCGTCGACGGGCAGGCCGTATCCGCCGGTGGCGGCATGCGTCAGCACCTCGGGCGCCAGGTAGGACGGTGTCCCGCACAGCGTCCGCATCAGGGCCGCCTCCTCCAGGATGCGGGACTGGTTGAAGTCCGTCACCTGATGTGCGGACGCACGCGCACGCACGCACGCACGGGGTCACGCCGCTTTGTGGAAAAAGTTGCGGCGGCGCCGGCAGCGGGCTAACCTTGACGAGGCAGTCGTCTTCCTGCGACGACAGGAGGATATTCTCCGGTTTCAGGTCCCGATGGATGATGCCCCGGCTGTGCAGGTACTACGTGAACGCATCAGGCCGCATTCAGCAATCGCGCTCGACAACCGGCCGAGATTTCGAGCGGGTCCTCACCTGCACGGCTTTCAACATTTGGTAGAAGTAAAGCTTGGCCGTGGCCTCGCTAAGTCGCTGATGAGATTTGAGTCGACCAAAGAGCTCGCCGCCCTCCATCCTGTCAGGCGAGGCCGTTAGCACGTTAGCAAACGCGCACCGCACGCGCATGCACTCACAGCTCCAACACGATGAAGAAGGTGTCGTCCGTCTGGTAGAAGTCCTCGGTCCTGATGAGGCACGGCTGAAATCAAAGCACAGCAACGCAGTGGGCGGGGAGGCCTCCCTCCCTCCCTCCCTCCCTCCACGGGGGCGAGGTGGGAGCGCCCGACGAGCTCACGTGATCGATCCGCTGCAGGATTTCAATCTCTGTTTGTGCGTTTCTGGCGGCCGTCTGCAAACGGAGCGGCGGCGCAAAGGTCAGCCGCGGGGTCGACCGGGCACCGGTCGGCCGACGAGAGGACCGATACTCGCTCCTTCGGACTTGAAGTTGTTCTTGTTGATGACTTTGACGGCAAACTTTTTACAGGTGGAGCGTTGGAACGCCAGCTTCACCTCGCCGCACACACCTCTGAAAGACAGCCAAGTGACGACGTCAAGTTTATTTATATGGCCCTAAATCACAAGCAAGTCTCAAAGGGCTTCACATGTACAAAAAATTGACAATTATTCTCCAACATCCCCTGATCTTAAACTCTCAGGAGCATGCGGCGAGGAGCCCGGCCGGCCGGCTGGCCGGGCTGGGCCGGGGCAGGGCGTGCCGGGCGCACTCACGTCCCGATGCGACGGGTCAGCAGATACTTGTCGCGGAGCTCCTTGGGCAACGAGGACTCTTGGCCGGACATCAGGTCGATGAAGACAAACACTGAGCAAAGACGGCGATGTTACGCTGGCGGCCGCATCATCAGGGCCGCCTCCTCCGGCCGGTCGCCGCGGCACTTCCGGTCTTCACCTTTGTTGCGCTGCTCCGACAGCGCCAGCACTGCGTTGTTGACCAGAGGAAGTATCTTGTTGCTTCCGATTTTGTTCCCGTCGACAAAGGTCCCGTTGTTGCTCAGGTCCTGAACAAACACCTCGGTCCCCTCCTGGGATCGAGTCGCGAAAAGAAAACAAAGAAGCAAATCTTAGGCAAGTGTGTGTGTGTGTGTTGAGGAGGTTGAAGAGGAAGAGGCTCAGCTACCCTGTAGATCCTGAAGTGTCGCTTGCTGTAAATTCGGAATCGCAAGGATCCTCTGTGGTCGGGATCGTCCAGGACATAATGACATTTGGAGTCTCGGCCAAACAAATACTCGTCCTCCACGCAATCTGAAAAAAGAGCGTGCAAGCACGCACAATTGCATTCCGTGTTTGAAATGTGCTCAGTGTGCGTTGCTACTTTGGGGAACAACCAGCAGGGAGAACCCGCGTGCCTTCAACTGTGCTTGGAGAAGTGGCACAACTGCCAGTGGCCGGACCAGGCCCGGGACCAAGACCAAAGCGGCTGACTTGCCGTGAGCGCCGAAGCCCGGCTGCATGGGCAGCAGACGTCCCCAAGGTTGACTTTCGGGCTCCTCGGGGACAGACGGCAAGGTGACGGGAAGCGTGTCGGCGCTGCTCAGCGTCCCCGAGCCGCTGGACGACTGGCTGCCTGATGCCGGGCCACTGGAAGAACTGGAGCTGCCCTGGGATTTGGACTGGGCCTGTGAGGGGGACAGGGTGGACGGGGCCTGCGACGAGGACCGGGCCCCGTCCCCCTCATGTGGGGTTTCTCGGGACATTGGAGCCTACAAACGGGGACGTACATAGGCGGCAAAATGACGTCGATGAGCGGGTTTTCAGGGTTGTGCATTTAGCGCCGACACGATTGGATCGTCGTACGTCCCATTATTACAGTCTGCACGGTGTCACATATTCTGTGTCACTGACAGCCGATGTCAGTGGTTCTTAACATGGGTTCGATCAAAGACTCCACTGGGAGGTCCGAACACATCTGACTTATCGTGTAAATTCGTGATAACGCATATGTGGACTGGTCTCGCAGAGGCACACTGATTTGCAGGTATGTCATTTGTTGAATTCATGCATTGTGTGGGTTTTGCACGTTGGGTTTGTGTTGGTGATGATCATGCACGGCTCATTTTGTGCACCAGTAAAAACATTTGTGTCTTATATTTGAATTTTTATTTGGCTAAAAAGGGGTTCGGTGAATGCGCGTATGAAACTGGTGGGGTTCGGTGCCTACAACAAGGTTAAGAACCACTGTTCTATCTGAATACAAAAGCTACCAAATGTCTCTGAAAAATGAAATAAAAAACGGGCCGGCAAATCTGAACTGAGAGAAGCTCGCCCCTGACTCCGCCCACTAAGCCTGGGGGGTCAAGTCGACGGTAAAGCCGAGCGGCTCCAAATCTCTCACGAGCGAGGACCAAGCGCGTTTCTTCTTACCTTGTTTGGCGCGCGTGCAGGCAAGGAGAGCGAGGACCAAGCGCTTTTCTTCTTACCTTGCTTGGCGCGCTTGCAGGCGTCGTCCACGTTTTCCGGTGTAGCACGGGCCCGACATGCGCTGCGCGCCAAGCGAGTTTGAGCGAAAGCCTCGCGGGAAGTGAGACAGTCTTCGATTTCCTTTTGCGTCACCGACCCAACCGACCAATGGGACGTTAGGCACTACGCCACAGGTGGCCGCCCTCGCTTGTTCGGAAATCCGGCGCTCGTTGTTGACATGTCAACTTGCTCCCATGTTATCTTGCTCCCCGTCTCGAGTTACGACTGTTATGGTAAAGCGATTTTGTGTTTCGTGACTGGAGATCCGTCACAAGCGACTTGGATCCTGCCTGACTGCAAAACTGTTCAAATTCTCAATAAAAACGTTGAACGAAACGTCTCGTTTGCATTTCCGACTGGCTGCAAACACACACACACACACACACACACACACACACACACACACACACACGCACACACAGAGAACAGTCGGAAGCGGGAATTGCACTCGTGACGCACAGAAATAAGGTACTACGTACTGTGCACCGCCTTAAACGCTGTGCCATCGTCACACACAGCGGACGTAATAGAGCATTTTTGAAATAGCCAAAACTAAATTACCCTGCGAGGGTACCCGTTGATCGGATGCCTTGTGTATATACCCAGTTAACTGGCTCCTCAGAACCAACTTGACATGGTCGCGTTCCAAAGTTTCACGCCAACCTCGCAGCAGGGCATCACGCATATATGACATGAGATCACCTTTTAGACACATAAGGAATGGGTCCAAGTACTAAAGCAGCGGTGTTATATTGAACGGCTTTGCGTATTAATAGGAGTGTGGAGAGAACAACATTTCACGACGGGAGTGCTCGTGTTGTCCCTGAAGCCTTTGCTGCGTGTTCTCCACCCACTGGTCCAGCCCGGCAGGAAGTCGATGGAAGCCGCCGCAGCGGCGCTGACTCTGGTAGAAGTGATATATATATATATATATATATGCGTGTGTGTGTGTGTATGTATATATATATATATATATATATATATATATATATATATATATATATATATATATATATATATATATATATATATATATATATCACATATATATATCACATATATATATCACATATATATATCACATATATAAAATATGTGATATGTCTTGTCACCGTGGGACGGAAATGCAATTTTGATCTCTTTGTGTGTCTTGACATGTGAGGAAGTTGACAATAAGGCAGACTTTGACTTCATTCCCTTCCGCTCAAAGGCCTTGTTGCCATGGTGCTGGAACTAAGGGTCTGGCTTGTTTGTGCCAACACACACACACACACACACACACACACACACACACACACACACACACTCACAGAGGATCTCTGAACAACAAAATCCGATGTTTGTATCTGACATGTTTCTCTGAGCCATCTGCTTCAGCAGTCTCCATGTTGTTGCCATAGTGACCAGTACTATGAATCCATGCATTTCTGTTCTATTCTCCATTGCACTTTCATGGCAGCACACGCACGGACTTTAAGCAATCGAGCTGGATGTTGCTTCGCCAAAAGACAGCTTGGCTGTGTAGCGTGTGGCTGCAAGGGTCCCATAGTAACTGTCTGCAAACGGCTGAAGCATTTCCATGATGACTCATTCCCTCTGAAGCCATCTTTGAGCAGACAAACATGACAAGTGCTGCCCCCCTCCTTCAGACTAATCCGTTATCACATGTAGCTAGAAGTGGCAGTTGATTTACATTTGTTATTCACTTGTTCTTTGTTGTGGCTGCCAATGTCTGTCTGTAACAGTGACGTGCGGTGAGGTGCATGACTGGGGAGGCACTGACGTCACCCCCCCCCCCGGTAAAACTTGTCCGGCACCTAACCATGTCACAAAAAAAGGTTGGGGACCGCTTATTCATTATTTAATTTGAACTATTTCAATTAAAATCTCATATCAGCAGTCTTCACACACAAAAACACTCAATAAAGCACATGGAATCAAAAACCTGTTTTCGATCGTGCGTACCACTTCGTTCCCAAATCCCGTTGTCCGAATCAAACCTTGTAACTCCGGAGTTGCTCTTCCTTTACTGATGACCTCCTGCTTCGACCGAAAATCCATCGTTGAAAATCGTTTGCATATGTAATCCTCCATTGTAAAAACGGAAAGAGAAAAGAAGACGAATGTAAAACGAAACAAATGGGCGACTGCTTCTCAGTTGTTCACTGTAAATGTGAACTCGAGATCTCTTATTCTACAGGCAGGCGCATGAAGCATCCCGGGATCACTAGCACCCCCTGCCATAAGGCTGGAGAACCTTTTTTTGTAGCCTCCGTAAAGTCTCTTCAAAGCCGTTTTGTTCATCTAAGGAAACACAACGTTACAGACAGAAGACAAAAAGGCAGATTAAATTCAAATGCATTTCTCGGCACTCATTCCAGCGTATAATTACGTCGTGGACTTTTTCTCTATGTGTTGCCATGTAAATCTAATCTGTTTAAGGCCTTAAGAAGCCTCATCTGTGCCCCACTGTGACCACAAAGGAGAGCTAGGGGACCGCAGGTTCTTTGACCAATCAGATTATTAGCTTTCCATGACGTCGGCATTGTGTCTGTCCTCTGATTGGTTGGCTCGAGCAATCCAAGTTCAACTAGCAAAACGTGTTTTTCTATAATGCCAATGGGCAGCCAAATGAAGACAAACACTTGTCATAATTTGATCTCTTTAATTTGAGGGTACTTTCATTTTACATTTCATTTCGGCTGTCTTTGTGCTCACAGTCAAGGGGACAAAACTGACACATTTTCTGTGTGCGCACACACGGAGTTGCGCACATCTGCACAAACATTCGCACGGCTGTGGCCCATCGCCTCTTGCCACTGCAGTCCAAGCTCACGCTACCTCATTTAAGCTTATTAGGAGATAGCACTTACAAAACATAGTCCAAAAGTCCACCCAAACGAATAAAAACAGCTAATGAATCAAATCCAACATATTTGGTCCTTCTGATACGTTAATGCCTTTTTTCAACATTTTTTTTTTTTAATGGTGTGGCGGGGGGGGGGGGGCGCTTTTGGTCAAAAGCAACGCTCAATTTAAAGCGAGAGACGGAGACGTTTAGACACACGATTACCATGACAACCTCAGTGATGTAACCCAGTAACGTTGGTCGACAGTCTTTGGGCCTATTAAAAGATACGCTGTACTGCCAACCAACATCAAATATTTATATACAAATATGGGCAATTTCCATATATTTAGTTTTTTTTTAAAATCCATACTGATCTGTCTCCAACATTGTCTGATATTTTTAAGGCAGATATTGTTGGCAATAACTATGGTTCTGCTTTTGGTACGCGACAGCATCGACCAAGCTATGCCTCGTAACTTGAAAAATGAACAAATGGGTCAAGGTATAATGGTAATTTCCAAGATGAGCTAATGACGACAGATTGACGATAATACGCCCCCCCCCCCCCCCGCCAACCGTCCAATGATTTGCACACATCCCGCCATCTTAACCCTCAGACAT
This sequence comes from Syngnathus leptorhynchus, assembly GCF_054491065.1. Lineage (NCBI taxonomy): Eukaryota > Metazoa > Chordata > Actinopteri > Syngnathiformes > Syngnathidae > Syngnathus > Syngnathus leptorhynchus. Next base: position 46,272 of record NC_141196.1, read on the forward strand.
GAAGTGCCACTTGGCAATCTGGCGCCGCGGGTGCTCGCAGATCTCCCGCCAATGCTCGCCGGCGGTGCCCGCTGCCGTCATTCCCATCAGCAGGCGGCCGAGGACCGGCTTCGGACAGCGAGAGTCCCCCGGGTCCGAGTCCATCAGCAGCAGTTCCACGCCGGCGTCCCTCGGGCCATGGTCGGAGGGCAGGTCGAAGGTGAAGAGCTCGTTGAAGACGGGGTTTGGGGCGCACTTCTTCACGTGGGTCTTCTTCTTGCACACGCGCTTCCTTCCGTGGTACAGGTTGACTTTGACGTACGGATCTACAGAAAGAGCAGGAGCACAACGTGACTCAGTCATAAGTGGCTTTGAATTTGCAAGTCGAAATTGCAGCTACCGCACCCGAGGGCCCGTTGTTGTCATTCTTGGGCAGGTGGCGGGCCTTGAGGACCACCACGGTCAGAGTGTTGGTGGCGGATTGGTAACACAAGGACAACAGCAGCTCGCCTCGGCCCCAAGACTTCTGCGGTGACAGGAACGTGCAGTACGGTCAGTGGTGAAAACGGGACACTAAAAGCGTCCTCTCGTCACCTTGACGTTCCTCTTGATGATCTCCCTGCTCATCGGCACGCGGCCTTCGGACAGGTCGATTCCCGAGAGCGGGACGAGGGTCTCGCCGATGATTTCGTCCCGGGAGAACCTGTCAAAGCTGAGCACCAGAAACTGGAGAGCCAGTTTGGACACACTGGGCAAGGGGATCCCGTAAAAGCTGAAGGTTTCGTCAAAAGTCGGGTCCAGAGTCTTCCTTAGCACTCTGGTCTTGACTCGGTGCTTCTTCTCAGGCAGCAGGGTCAGCTTGATGTAGGGGTCTGAGGTCAAGGATTGCTCATCGGTTGGGCTCAGGTCACGGGCTTCCTGGAATCAAATCAGCCAGTCAGAAATGTGCCAATCATCTAGCATTGCAGTTCAGAACCAGACGCTAAGATAAGCGCTCCTGAGTCTTGTGCTCTGTGGAGCGCCAAGGAAGAAACGAGGGTGCTTCGCAACGGACAGGGCCTTGTTACTCCCAAGTTTGGGGCAAAAAACACGCAGCCTCGGAGCAGAGACTCGGCAATTTCCACCGGCAGCCGAGCCGAGGCACCAGGCGGGATGTGTCGGAATGCAGCAGCTCGGGAAGGAAAGCCAGGAATGGCAAGAAGAGCAATCTTAAAATAAAATGATGCGAGCGACGGCGTTTTGGCTCGACCGGAGACTTTCGAGGGAGGGCCGGCCGACTCCGAAGCGCATTCCGACGACCGAGGCACGGCTTACTTTCGGAGGCTCACCTGAATGTGAACGATGAAGGCCTTCTTCTCCGCGTGATACTCAAGGGCAAAGCGGAGGGTTCCGAGCCTCCCCTCTCTCTGGTCCATGGCCGGGGTCAGAGCGTGGCTGGAGATGGACGGCGAGGGGGGTACCCGGCGGTCCGTCGTGCCAGGCTCCAAGTCAGGCGAGCGCCGCACCTTGAGCTGGTGAGAGGATTTGGTGGGGAAGTTTCCGTTGAGGTCCAGTTGCTCCAGGTCCAGATGCAGTGCCGATCTGGAGCCACCCGGGCTCGACGCCAGCTCGGGACTAGCCACGGGCGTCACGGCGCTCCGGCAGTTCCCGTTAACGTCCGTTTGACCGACTTCATTGGTTGTCACGCCGGTAGCGGGGGCAAACTTCTTTTTGCCGCCGAGGCTTTCCGGATAAATGTCGACACCTTTCAGCATGTGCACAAACTTGTACGGGGGCGTCTTCTGGCCTTTGGTGTTTTTGCGCTGGCAGCAGATCCACGCAAAGGCTGACGCGGTGAAGATCAAGCCGAAGACGCTCGCCGCTGCGACACCTCCCGGGACCGCCACTGCAAAGCAGCAAAAAGAACCGTGAGCTACGTTGCGTGGCGGCGGCCGTGCGATTGATTCTAAAGGCGGCAACGACTGAGCTGAATGAGCGGCGCACAACAGCCAGACTAGCGGTGTTTCTCGTGTAATAACATTGAGATGACGCGCCTCTGACTCCCAGCCAACATTTCCGCCATGCGGGTTTTAAGAGGGGCTTATGGGCACAGGTTCCATCTGGTTTTGCTCCTGGATTCCGCCGCCAGGGGCAAGCGCCTGTATTAGACCGCATAGGCTGAGCTGGGTTTTTGACTGGGCCTTGCGTGGATTGTAAATGCACCACTTGAACTGGGGAAATGATTTGCAAGCCAAGTAGAAAAAGACGTGAGAAAAACTGAAAGGCAAAATGTGAGGATGAACACAATGTCAGACAGCCCAACAAAAGGAGACCTGCATAAGAAGTGATACATGGTGAGAGCCAGACAGGGGTGAGCAGTTTCCAACCCTTAAATCCCAGATGGACTCTCCATGGAAACTTTGCGCATTTCTACCCGTAGCCACTTGGTAGCCAGGAAACCCACATTAGCCCCACTTGCGGCTGGGCCCAAATTGGTCAGCCATTTTGGTTTGGAGCAGCCATTTTCCAGTACTTTGCAAAACTCCTTCCAAAGGGAGTAGCAATTGGAAATCCTGCTTTGGAGAGGCAACGTATAACCTGGGCCACTTGGTGACTATTTGGCGGCTTTGCCACGGGCCTGTTCATCATTGCCGGCGGCGGCGGCTCTTCTTATCGCGGCGTCGCTAATCCCGCAACTCGTCGAGCCGACAACAGTTGTGTTTTTAGACGGGAGCTTGATAAAAGCAAAACGTGGCGTCTCATGTAAGGCAATTTGAGCATATCTGAGCGTATGTGTTGGAGCTCAGCATCAATAGATGCTCCTTCGTAAGGTGTGACGCCGCTCGTCCGCCCGCCCGCCCGCGCGCCCGCCCGCCCGCCCTCCGGCCGCTCTGACTCGACGATATGGCACTCGAGGCCTTCTCTGTCCCAATGGCTCCGTTTTTCAACTGGGGCGTTTCTTGCTCTCGGGCCAGCGAGGAGACAGCGGCTGAATAGGACCGAGAACCCCAATGTGCATTTCACGGACGTTCCCGTCTCGTACCGAGACGGCTCTCGATGTTTTTTTGATGAGCCGCCCCGCCCAAAAGCACAACAATACCCGCTTCAATGGACAGGGCTGAGATTTTGAACCACGCCACCAAATGACATCGACAATGAAAGTGAAGAAGCCGCATTCTGGATAAACATACGACAGTGAGAATCCTTTCAAAAGGACACATGGGAGGGAAGCAAATGTCAGATGTGGAAACAGACTCACCAGGCTGCGCTCCATCCTCCAGCGTCACTGGCGCCATGGTCGCTCTCCGAGGTCCTGGAATGCTTCCCCCTCCCCCTTGAAGGCAGACGTGTGAGAGCTTGGACTCAGCTAAATGATGGAGAAAGTCGACAAAGAAGGTTGGCGTTGAATCTCCTCTTGCTGCTCTGCCACGGTCTTCAGAATGTGCGCGTGCGCACGCGCGCGTGTGTGTGTGTGTGTGTGTGTGTGTGTGTGTGTGTTTGCCCCACACCCCGCCCGTGCTCCTTCCCTCGTCCTCGTCATCCTCCTCTTCCTCCTCCTCCTCCTCCTCCTCCCCCCTATGAGATCACGGGAGCGGTGACGCAGTGGTGACGGAAGCTGCCTCGCATTGGTCCGGTCATTGTGGTGGCTCTAAAATGATTGATTTACTCCAGACAATGACGTCATCCATCTTTCTTTGACAATGACACATAGGACAACGATTCTGCTCTAACAAAAGGACCAATAACAATAACAAACGGTCCAAACGGCGTGAGTTTTGGGAATGTAATGAAGCCGGAGTGGGGAGAATCCGTTGAAGAAGGGAACGGAACGGAATAGAATAGAATCGCACAGAACAGAATAGAACAGAACGCCTTGATTGTCATTGTACAACAGGTATACAAGAAAATTGGGAGTCATTTTAAAGCATGTTAAAGAAGAGAACAAGAAAATCAAATAGTTCCAAGGTGTGGAACATGAATGATTTACTCCAGAGCCTATCAGTCATATGGTATCTGCGGGAACGGAACAGAATAGAATCGCACAGAACAGAATAGAACAGAGCAGAACGCCTTGATTGTTATTGTACAACAGGTATACAAGAAAATTGGGAGCCATTTTAAAGCATGTTGAAGAAGAGAACAAAAAAATCAAATAGTTCCAAGGTGTGGAACATGAATGATTTACTCCAGAGCCTATCAGTCATATGGTATCTGCGGGAACGGAACAGAATAGAATCGCACAGAACAGAATAGAATAGAACAGAACGCCTTGATTGTTATTGTACAACAGGTATACAAGAAAATTGGGAGCCATTTTAAAGCATGTTAAAGAAGAGAACAAAAAAATCAAATAGTTCCAAGGTGTGGAACATGAATGATTTACTCCAGAGCCTATCAGTCATATGGTATCTGCTATGTAGAGTGAAAAGCAGAAGGATTGATGATTTTTTTTTCTTTTGTTTGTATTCTTTTGACATTTTTGCTCTTCGACTGTGAGTTTGGTCAGGTAAAATACATGCCTCGGCTCAAAAATAGAGCCTTCCCATTTTCTTTACTTGTCTTTGAGTTCCCAAATATGATTTATTATAAAAACAGTTACATTAGGAATCCGCGTAAAGGGAACGCGGTTAGTCCTCGCACGCCGGCGCTGACCCTCATCCGAGGTAGGAGGACCCCGTCGAGATCACAGGACTCTTCGGGTGCCGAAAGCCAAGACGGGCCCGCTCACTTGACGACTCGGGAGTCCTTTGGTGACTGTGGGATCGGCCGCACTGAGACAACTTGTGTTGTCTTTGGATGGGCGAGGACAATAGGACCTTTCCACGTCACGCTTGGATCGCGCACGAGCGACATCCTGCTTTTCTCCACTCGTCACGCATCAAGATGGAGACGGAGTCTCGTCATAAAGGCTTTGAGTCGCGGGCCGTCGCGGCTCCCGGCGCCTTTTCAAATGGAGCTTTCTTCACACGGAGCGAGGGCTGCTGGGGATTTAAACATGGCAAAGCTGGTTAACTCTTCTTTGAGTCCTGTGATCACTTCACTCAGGCCCCCATCCATCCCAGCCCAATCCGACGACTCCGCCCACCCCCCCCCGGAACCCTCCCCGGGGGCGGTCGGTCGGTCCGGAACGTCCGCAGATAAAACGCTGTAGTTAGCGTACGAGGCGCTCGCATTTCTGCCTTTGTCGCCAGCCGGCGGGGCGCTCAAATCGTCGCCAAGGCGACCTCCGTTTCCCCGTTTCCGGACTCGGCTGGCTTCGGCGGCTGCGATCCCGTTGCGTTTATCTGTCAAACGGGAGCCAGGCTGCAGAGGGGCGGAGTCCGGCGAGTCCCGCCTCATCCCCTCACACCGACCGCTGGCAAAGTGGAAGACCATCGCCCCGAACAGCGAGCCGGCGAAAAAAACCAGGACGTAGAAGGCCACCACGTGACGAGTGCATCCCGACAGGGCTCCCGCAGTGCCGGGGTCCTCCAGCGTCAGATGATAGGCCGCTCGACGGCAAGGGATGTGCTCTCGCATTTGTCCTTCCTGGGTAGGGAAGGGAGAGAGACTCTCAATTGTAAATGACTGGAGGAGGTTGTATCAAGAGTGTCCATGTCAACGGTATCAATTAGATACAAAATCATGGAAAGTTGACTTTTGTGCCCCCAAGCATTAAAAATGGAGAATTTGGTTTTGAGGGCCAACTTTGATTCAATGACCAAAAGTACACAGTACCTAATACATTCATGCTCGGTCGGGCTGGACAAAACGTCAATAAAAATAGTTACGCGCGTATCCTTATGGCAGTCGTGGCCTGTGAAATATACATACAGATCCAAGTGCAATAAGTTTCTGGTGGAATTGTTGTACGCTTTGACCGATTTGACTTTGACCAATCAGGTGCGATTGGCCATGGAACGGTATACGGGGCCCAAACATTTGACCTTTATTGATAACATTTCACGTGTCTCCTGGGTACCTGGCACGCACAGATGTAACTTCCCAGTCCATCTTTGGTGACGGTCACCTCCAAGTCAGGGTGCCGCTGCTTGGTGAGACTGTTGCGGGGGTGCTCCCAGCTGCAGGGCCTGGGAGACAGCTGGACGCAAGGCAACACCACACGCAGGCCCAGCGAAACACGCAGCTCCTTGATGGGCGGCGAACAGCGCTCTGCAGTGTGACCAGTCACATGACAAAGGCAAATAAGCACCGGCTTTGGTTCTTTTCAAACATTTTGAGCCTTCTTCATAGTTTCAGCCGCTTTGAGTTCAACACCGCTTGACCAATACAAGAAGAATAGCTTTGTGGGGAGAAGCGCTTCTGAAAATGGATGGGTGGGTGGGGTGGGGTTGGTCGGTTTATGGGTGGGTGGATGGATGGATGGTACGTGTCCGACAAATATACCTTCCTGGTAGTCACATTTCCTCATGGCTTCTTCCATTTTAACTCCATGGTCAGGCCTGCACACGCACACGCACACACACACACACACACACACACGCACACACACACACACACACACACACACAAAATGCCCCAATGTGAGATAGCAGCGGCCTCTGTCCGATCTGGATAGCGAGCGGCCCGACTTACGCCGCTGCGGAGCGAACGCAGCCTTCCTTGCCGACGTCCCACTCGCAGCCCAGTTGACGGAATCGGGTGCACAATTCGCAGCTTAAATAGAGCGCGCATTCTTGCGCCTGGACGCGCGCCAGAGACAGCGGGCTGCCCACCACAACCCAACCCTGGCAAACAAGAAATGGCAGGAAAGCAGCCGTCCGATTGGCACGTTGACGCGGGCGGCAGGCAGGCAGGCAGGCAGGCAGGTCGCTTACTTGGTAGGGCAAAATATTGTTGACCGGCTCTGTGGCCTCAAATAAGGGAATTTCACGGAGTAAAGTGGCATTCTCGCCCGAGACTGCCACCTGATGGAGCTCCCCAGAGTCTGGTGATGTAACAAGCATGACGACGGCCTAGGTATGGCTACGCTTGTTTGATATGGGTGCCTTTTACCTGTTCCCAGGTGGAGCAAGGCCTCTTCTCTCTGGCCCTCTCTGCGGCCGATCAGCGTGACGGCCAGTTTGGTGTACGCCACCCCCTTTCTGACCAGCAGGGGCGCCGCGTTGACACTCTGCTGCACGAGGGGGTGATTCCTCACGTATGCCAACAGGTTGTCGGGCATTTTGAGGGAGGAGTCAAAGCCGTGTGCCTTCAGCGCATTGTTCACACACTGTCAATGCCGGCGGAGGAAAGAAAAAGCATGAGAGCCCGTCTCACGTGCTCACAAACACTGGCCGATATCTACAAGTCATTGCTTGTGCTACGTGGGAGATGTTGTGGTTAGCTCGATCAATATCGTGGGCCATCCACGTCGGAGTAGTTGTAGATTTTTCATGATAGCTAGTTTCCGCGACTGGCTTTAAAATTCACTTTTAAAATGTGGTTTTTCCTTGGTTTTTATTTTGGAAATGATGCTTTTAGTTTTGCTAAATAGTTGGAGTAGGTGACAAGCGTGAGATTAAACAATTCACTCGATCAACTACATTCACTAGGGAGTAAGCTTGGATTCTCAAATGGCTTTTTGACCTTTCTTCTTCTTACGTCAGCACGCACCGCGGAATGAACGGTTAGGGCGAACACCGAAAGCCGACGGATGATGTCCGTTGGCAGCGATGGAGGACATTTTTTGAACCGTAGTTTTCCAAACATGAGACGCTAGTCGCATTTCCATTTGATTTGGTCGGTGAAATTGTTGGATCAATTTCAGAATTGCTCATTTCATTGGTTTTGGTCACCTAAAATAACCCCGGTGTGAAAACGCTACCTTAGCTTCCTCCTTTGTAACATGCTAAAAGATGCACGGCATTCCGCCGAGAGGTCAGTACCTGGCCAGGCCTCGGCAAGCCCGCCGGTGCGAGCGCGTCGCTTTTGTCGCCGCCTTGTCTAAACGGGCCGTTCATCGCCGCGACGATGTCCGACACGCTGAAAACACACACCGCTGACCGCTCGGGTTCCCTAGAGCACGGATGGACGGGTGAGACGAGAGAACGGTCCGTCAGAAAGTGAGACCGCGTGAGTTTGCTCCCTCGGCTTACCACTGCGTGGTGAAGAGTCCGTAGAAGTGCGTCGTGCCGGCTTCTCCGGGAGAATGCCGCAAGGTGAAAACGTCCACCAGGACGTCAAAGCGCCGATGTCGGACTTTGTCCTCGCACACCAGCTCCGCCTTGAGAAAGGTGGTCCAATGCTGCTGCAGCGTCCGGAGACCTCCCACGTCAGACTGAAAGCAAGAGAAATGCATCATACGGCGGGCGGGCGGGCGGGCGGGCGAGCGAGCGGGCACGCCGGCGGTTGGCATCAATCGCGACGGACTGTCGACGGCACGCGTGTCAATTGAGCAAGCGGACCAAATGGCCTGGGTCGCTCCACCGGGACGTAATGGATAAAAGCCACCTCTCACCCTGCACACGCGTGCAACTCTGGGCACCCGGACTTTGGAATAAAAGTTGTATTCCTGGGCCGCTTCGTTGAAAAAGAAGTAGATCCTGTCGTCCTCTCCCGTCTCGTTATTGTCGGCCGACAGCGCCACCGCGGCCGAGCTCACAAAGTCGGGTTCTGCGTGGCAAAAGCGCACCGGCGGGCATCAGCGCGCTCCGCGTCGGCGCGCACCGGCGGGCATCAGCGCGCCCACGCGCTCCGCGTCGGCACGGCTAAGCGCGCACGCCGCGGCCTCACCGTCAAGCCAGTGCACTTTCTGCTCGCTTCGGACCTGCTTCTGCTCCGGACCCGTCGCCCGGGTGATATCGAACTCCGTCCCCCGGAAGTTGATGGAGGTGGCGGCGTACAACAAGTCGCCTTAGCGCACAACAGAAGGATCTAGAAAGCGCTCCGGGCGAGGACGTCGCGAGCCGCGGCGACTCACCTATCATGACGGCTGTGTGTCGCTTCCTGGGGTCAAAGGGGACCTTCTTCCTCCCCATCTCCACGATCACCTGGCCATTGACATCCCTCCGCAGGGTGAGGGAGGAGATCTCCTGCGGGAGGGATGGTCAAGTAGGAGGACAGAAAAATACAAACTATCGACAAAAAAAAACACACGCACGCACGCACGCACGCACGCACGCACCAGGTAGGCACACTTTGGGTCAAAGGCATGCGTGCCACACGCGTAGATGTGGCGCCCATCGGAGTGAAACTCCAACAGCACGATGTAGTTATGGCACTCAACCTGCAGAGGGAGACAAACGAGCACCGCTAGCTATGAGCGCCGCCTGCTCCCAACGTACAGCACCAGTACCGCTGACAAGATAGCCTCGAGTCGTTTCAAGTAGAACATCTCCTCGATGTTTTGCCAGCAAAATGTTTGGAAACGCACACGGTGGGCTCCATAAATTAGATCGTTCGTTGATGGATTATATCAGAGAGCCTGCCCTGACCCATAGGGGATTTTTAGTGGGGGGCTCGCGCGTGCTGAAAGAAATCTGATATACGCCATTCACTCATTTGCGTTGCCGTATTAATGTGTGCCGTATGAATGGCGTTGCCGTCTTAATGTGTGCGCCGTATGAATGGCTGAATGAGAGCCATTGAAAAGCTTTGGGCAGCGTAGCTCGAGCGCTGTGGGAGCGCAGTCCATTTGCAATGGGAATGAACAGTCACATCTGTTTTTGGTTATTGGACAGAGATGCAACTTTGACATTAGGACGCTGAAAGACACTGCGTAATGTTTGCACAAAACGAAAGCCAAAGATTGGTGCGATAGCGCCCAAACGTGTACATGTCCACAGACTGCACGAGTGAGACTTGTTCAGAAGCGACAATCGGCACTTCCCTCCTCCTGAGCGTCTTTTGGCTTTGCAGGTGGAACCGCCACCGCGTCACTTCCCGTCTCTCTTTTGACGGTGGCACGCTCTCACCTCAGTCTTTCCCTTGGCCATACAAGTCTTCCTGCTCTCTTGCGGCACGTCCCACACCACCTAAAATGGAGAAAAGCATCATTTTCACACCGCTGGCGGTGACGATCAGTAGCGATTGGCCAATCACCGTGCGGACGGGCTCGTTCAGCTCGTTGATGTCCAGCGCCACGATGGTGTCCCTGGCGCCCAGGAAGAGGAGACCCGACGCGGGATCCAGCAGCAACGTGCTGAAGTTGGCCACAGCCCCAAACTCTCGGCCACTCAAAACAGGGTCTGCGGTGAAGAAAAAACAACAACAAAGGTCGACCGCCGCGTGCTGTCCCGAAGGGTAGGGAAGGGAAGGAGGAAGGGTTAGGGGTTAGGGGTTAGGGGTTAGGGGAAGGGGAAGGGGAAGGGGAAGGGGAAGGGAAGGGAAGGGAAGGGAAGGGAAGGGAAGGGAGAAGTGGAGAACAGACATGAAACGGGTTCTAAGAGTGAGCCTACTACACGAGACCTGCTGCACAAGGGAACAAGAACAACGGGGGCAGAAAGAGACAGGAAGCAACAGTCGACACCGACTGGTGTTGAATACACCCGAGCAGGCTTTAAATACACAAGGTAACAAAAGAGGGAGCAGGTGACAGACCCAGCCTTGCCTTGCCTGCTTTTATGCTTGATGAACACAACGGGTTCAACCGTAACCCTAACCGCTCGTTTCACAATGGCTCCACGTGTTATTTCACAAGATTTAATTATCATACATATAGCACGTAGGCAGAGTACTAAGAAAAGCTTCCTGACTGGGCGAGCTGTGACATTGGACGCCCGTACACGAAACCGAGAACTCGGATGACAAGAAGCGGGCGCCTCATCTTGAAGCTAGCAATTGTGCACGTGTCGTGTTATCACGTTTGCACCAAGCGACCCGTGGGAAAGTCGGTGCATAAAGTGGATCCATCGAGCGTGTCTGCTGCTGCCTAACACCAGTACAACTGTCTCTGCTGACTGACAAACATGCTGGAGACGCTCACCGCTGCACTGTGTGCGACAGAGCAGAGAGAGGAGGAGGGAGGGAGGGAGGGAGGGAGAGGGAGGACGCCCGTCCAGACGTCTGCTGTTCATTCGATGGCAAAGAGTGAAGAGGAGTGTTCCGAGTCATGAACGCTGTTAACACTATGAATCATTTGTCAAACCAGTTCAAAGGACCAGGCTACAACAGTGGTGCCTATTAGGGTTGGGAAGATTCACCGATATGCATCGGAAAATCCATAGGACCTGTAAGATGCGGTTGCATCGTATCGTATCGCACCGGATCGCATTGTTTTCAAAATGAAATCGTACTGTATCGCACCGTATCGCAGGAGATCGTATCGCATCTTATCATTGGCAAGTCCATGAATCGTGAATGCATCCAATCCTTGGCAGTGTAGGGAGATGTGTATCGTATCGCTTTGATGGTGAAGATTCCCATCCCTAGTGCCTATTGTGCATGCACATGTTCCAATATGGGCAATGACATCAAAAGCACACACACACCACATGTCAGGAGATAAGCAGCAATTGAACAGCGCTCGCTCGCTCGCTCGCTCGCGCCCGCGTGCGTCCAACTAAATGCCTCTTAGTGGATGCCACTCGAGGTCATCTCGCTCTTGGTGCCTTGTATTTTCACCTGACACTCCCATTAAAAGCAATCAGACTCCCGAAAGCCAGCGGCATGGGGGTTAGGGATTTGGGGGGCATTCAATGAGATGTTGGCCCACACACAAAGACCACTCCCACTACGGGGAATGTGTACGGCTTTTCCTCAGCTTGTGCCAGCTTCTTGCCATTAGGGACTTTCTTACCGCCTGCAACCCGAATGAGCCCGTCCAAGTAATGCGAGTATATGGTCGAAGATCCATTACTCAGCCTTGTGTTTGGGTGTGTGAGACGGTACGCTCTAGCGCAGCATCAAAACCGGTTCGACCAAAGGCGCTCGTGGTTCAGCTGTGAACTGGTTCGACCTGACCGGAGAGGGAAAAGTGTGTGCTCCTTCGTGTACAAGCGCCGCTTGCTGCGGCGTCTACAAAAAGCTTTGTCTGAAAAGGGTTTTTTTTCCAAAGAAAAACGATCCCACCAAAGGGAGGCAAATTCAAAAGGCAGGGACGTCAATATGAAACACTTGAAAAAAAAAAAAATGTTGTGACATTATTTTCATGTAGCTTCATACAAACATTTAACGCTAAACGCCATCCACGGCCAAGGGATTTAGCATTGCGGTCAATATAAGCAACAAACGAGGCATACGAGCATACAGTCGCTCTATTTCCGCATCACGATACCGCATCTACAACAGATCCGTAGCGTCGTTTCGTTTGCCCCGTTGGCTACATCCGGTAGCTGCTGCACAGCGTTCTACCCTGCTAAGTTAGTGGAGCAATTTTTGGGTGGTGGTCGCCGATACGACGGCGTACGAGGGGAAAATAAATCAGCTGCACCTCACACGCGTGACACGTGTATGACGCGTAAAGCTGTCAAATACACGGGAAAGACAAAGAATGCTCGCTACTTGCTACGACTGCCGTAGCGTCAATGGAAAGCGCGATGGCTTTCGTCAAACCAGGTATCCTCGGACCAGGCAAAATACACGGCGACAAATGCGCGACAGCCGAGTACGCCGCCTTGCCCGTGGAAGCGCTTTCTGCTTTGCTCAAAGTCAAGGGCACAAGACTTCCTTCCGACTTGTGTCTAGATTGTGGAAGCACGTGGCGTGATGATGCAAAGTTAAAAGCAATATTGAAGGCAACATCTTAGGCTCACACGCACAGTCCGGCCACACACACACACAAACCAGCGATGAATGATTGCGTTATCACAAAGTTGCCGTCCTTGTCGCTGTCCTTCTTTGCAAGGCTTTCTAGAAAACAGGAAGCCCGCGGGGCAAATGTGCGCCGCTGACCTCGCCCGCCAACACAAAGAGGATGCTTGTCGGCGAGCCGGGCTCGTCTCGCAATCGGGATGCTTTTACACCGTGGCGGTCGCGATTCTCGAAAGCGGTCCCGATACTTTTTCACATTTCTGACCTCTCACGCTGGCCTGGAGTTTCCGCTCAATCTGCGCACTAGTTACGAGGGCCGAGTGTGGAAGAGGAGCACACAAATGCCACGGTCGCTTCAGCTCGTCTGGAGATAATAACCAATACTTTGATTCGTATGTTCATATCACTCTGCATGCTTCCAGTTTCCATTAGATTGCAGATATGCACTGAGGCTAAAACTTATGTACTCTTCTTCAGAACTATGTATGTGTGTGTGTGGGGGGGGGGGGGGTCCGATAGCACGTCACCTACCCTCTACACTGCTCAAGATGACAGCTAATGGTGAGACTGCGGGAGCGCTTTATCTGGAAATGATTCGCAACAACCGGGGTTTTCAGAACCACAAATATAGCCGTGATTCTCACATGCTCTTTTCAGTTCCACAAATAGAGAGAGCGTGGCTGGTTTTGTGTGCGTCTGCATTTAACATGAATTATCATCTGCCAATATTCATTTCTGCTTGTCAATTGTTACATGTACGTTGACAACCCTGGAGGTGGCTTTGCCTTGAGATGGAAGACCTTCTGCTGCTACCGCCGAGGATGCTGCAGTGGGGCTGAAGAAAAAGCAGCAGCAGCAGCAGAAGAAGAAGAAGAACAACAACCTCTTCTGGCTTCCAGGAAAAGCAGGCTCGAGGCAACTGAATCACAGTCGTATTTTCTTTCCCGACTTGTTTTTACGTCCTAAACTAAGAGATCAGATAAAGGCCCCTTTACCGTTGTTCAACTTCCAAAAACATGTTCCTGTTCATCGGGGACAGCAACAATCCCTCCTAACGGATGGAGGAGCCTTTCTACACACGTTTAGAACCCGCCCATGCGGGCTTGTCTGTGTGTGTGTGTGTGTGTGTGTGTGTGTGTGTGTGTGTGTGTGTGTGTGTGTGTGTGTCTTGAAACTGCATGGTGAAAATAAATGAGCGCCCGCTGACTCACAAACGCACAGTCAACAATTTACAAATTGAGCCAATTATCAAAATGATGAATCATAGTACTAATTGCACACACACACACACACACACGATAGCTTGCCTTGCCATCTTTAGCTCAACATTAGGGGCCACATTGCAGTGTCACTGAAGGCTGGTTTGTTGGTATCGGAGCTTTTTGGTATCGAGTATGAATCGTTTGAAGACAAATTTCTCCCTATATTAGAGAGCACACAACTTTTAGGTAAAATGTGTTCCAAGACTGTTAAAAGAATACTTTAGAGATGACAAATAATTGCTACTTAAAAATACTTTTCTGTGAAACTCGTGCCATGTTCAAGAAAGTTCCCGTTGTTTAATAAGTAGCCGCTAGAACTCAAATATAAGTCCGAGTATTTGTCTCCGTCTGCAATGAGTGGTGTCTACCGCTCGTTTCTACCAAAAAAGAACAAGAAAAACACAGCCGTCGTTGCAGCAAGTGTAGCCTACCGAACATTGTGGTCAGACATGCAGTGCACTCGACAACGAGACCCAAGAGAGCGTCTACTCTACTTACATTGCAGTCCGCTCAAAGTCGCTGCCCGGGAGGTTCCGAGGAGCAAACAGCACATCGGGAGACAAGCGAACATCAGCCCGGCAGAAGTCATCCCAACTCGGCTTTTGCCCCGCTCGAGTCTCGGTCCAAGCTCCAATCGCGTTCAGATTCTTATTCCACTTGCAGTGCGGGGGTTTCAGCTGCGGGACGTCCTCGCCTTGATTCTTGACCGCCGAATGATGAAGCCGCACGCGATTGCGGTTAAAACGTTTCTTGCAGAACTGCTGCCACATCGCCCGAGGAGCAGCAGCAGCAGCAGCAGCAGCAGGTGGAAGCTGCGCGGTGCACTCACGGTACCGACGGACCGACCGACCGACCGCCCGGCAAAGGTGTCCCTTAAGTTTCACCCCGGTGGTTAGAAACAGTAACCAAAGTATTGTCCTTTTCTATGCCGGACGAGACAGCTAAAGGTCACGCGCATGCATGAGTCTGCGGACAGTTCCACCCTCCGGAGGTTTTGTTCAGGAGAATACGTGGAGAAATTGAATAAGAAACAATATATTAAAAAAAAAAAAGCGAGGGGCTGGTGTTTGTCAAGTACGTCTGCTCAGACGTGGTGATCCGCACAGGAGTCAACGCCTACAGGAGGATGGAAGACTCCGCCCCCCGGAAAAGGCAGCGCACAACAGGTTAAATTGAGGACGTCAATAAAAACAAAAGCGAGGGGCTGGTGTTTGTCAAGTACGTCTGCGCAGACGTGGTGATCCGCACAGGAGTCAACGCCTACAGGAGGATGGAAGACTCCGCCCTCCGGAAAAAGGCAGCGCACAACAGGTTAAATTGAGGACGTGGGAACGACTTGTTTACAATAATTATTCAAATTATTATTTCGTCCCCTAGCCCAAAATAAAAAAATAAATTAAAAAAAAGAATATTTGGGCTTGATTATGGAAAGAAGAAGTCATCTTTCATCAATTTGTATCCCTTGGATATGACACGTCCTTGCCCACTCGACATCAGCTTTGGCTCTACTACCTGGGCAAAATGTGGCGCCCCCAGTGGAGAGGGAGTGAACTATCCAATCACAATC
The DNA here is from genome assembly GCF_054491065.1 of Syngnathus leptorhynchus. Lineage (NCBI taxonomy): Eukaryota > Metazoa > Chordata > Actinopteri > Syngnathiformes > Syngnathidae > Syngnathus > Syngnathus leptorhynchus. Next base: position 61,731 of record NC_141196.1, read on the forward strand.
GCACCTCGTTTTGGACCTTTGTTGGCTGAATCTCTTCGCCTGCTAAAGTGACGAAACGTTTGTTATATGGTAAACGTGACCTTCAATCGACGAATTGAGATTTTGTGAAATGTAACTACGATTTTAGTACAATTGTGTGACCTCAACATCGGAGATCCTTTCGAGCGAACATTAGCATTCGTTCATTAGCTTGATGCTAAGAGTCGTTTCGTCCGTACGCGGCCGTACTGGACCCCTTGTCCTCATAACACGCGTTGTGGGTGGTGAAAAGAACAGATAGGAACACCAAACCCATGTCCACACTGCGCTGCCTTGGCGTCGTTGCTCGTAGGGCCTTGAAGAAAGCACGGGTTCGAGCCATTCATTAGTATGCCAATATTTGGATGTACAGTGGAGCCTCGGTTTTCGAACGTCCCGGTTCTCGAACAAATTGGTGTTCGAACAAAAAATTCGAGATTGTTTTGCTTCGCATGTCGGACGAAATTCGGTTGTCGCACCTCGCGAGATGAGCCGAGAGGACCCGCATGCCAACTGACTCTGTTCGTTATTACATTGTCGTTACCCTGAGGATCGCATCAACTGTAATCATGCCTCCAAAGTGGGAGCAGTAAAGCCATCCTAAAACACAAAGTCGCTCCTAAAGCAATGCGGCCGGCGCACTGCGGGCGGTTGCGCGATCGGACCAAATGAAGCTCCCTGCGCACTGAGGTCCACTTCAATTTTGGAAAGTACATCAGGACTTTCAAAATATTTTCTCAATTTTAGCGACCGCTCTGTCACAATAATGCGACCAGCGCGGTGCAGTTGCGCAGTCGGCGGCGCGCTACGGTTGCGCGTTCGGCGGTGCGCTGCAGTGGCGCGATCGGACAAAAATGCGCTAATGAAAAAAATAATGCTTAAAAAAGGCGTTTTTGTTGTTGTTGTTGTTGTTGTTGCTTAGAACGGAATAATTTTTCCCCCCATTATTTGGAATGGGAAAACATGATTCGGAATTGGAACGATTCGCTTCCCGAACAGCCTTCTGGAACGGATTGTGGTCGAAAACCGAGGCTCCACTGTATATCTGTGTGTGTAGCCCACATTGCTATAGACCAAAGGAACCCAGATGCACTGCATAACACCAAATCACCAAAAATGATTCCCGAGCGCGGCGCCGCTGCTGCTCACTGCTCCCCTCTCCCCCAGGGGATGGATCAAAATCACATGGGGATGGGTTAAATGCAGAGGACAGAGCCCTTTGAGACTGCTTGTGATTTAGGGCTATATAAACTTGACTTGATTGATTGATTGATTGATTGATTTATTTGCCAGGATTTCCCATCGTAATGTCTGATGCAATTAAAGAGCTTGTTTTGAATTTTTGTCATCTGTCGGTGACAGTTAAATTGTTGCTCTGAAATGCTGTAGGCCGCGCATGTTAAACTAATACGCCACTCATCATCATCATAGCTCGTCGCGCCAAACAGCCAACCATTCTAGGGTGTTCTGCTGGGAGGATATGCTCGATGGTCTGGGCGCCCTCTCCACACTCGCACAAATGCGCGTGTTCATGCAATTGGTTGGACTGTTTTGGCGCCACTAAAAAAACTTGTAAACAGCACGAGTGTCTGTATGAAATTCAGCACTTGATATTCAGAAAGATCAAAAATGATTTACTGGGGAATTTTGAAATATCACCATTTCAACTCAAGCCATCAATAAAGAAGCTTGAGCCATTGGCAAACTAGATTCTGTTTTGATTGAATCATTACCGAGGTATTTTTGATGAAGTTTTTTTTTTTCTGTCGTCCTCCATAGCATTGGATGTTGGGATGGAGGGCTCATTTTTGTTCTTCCTGGTTCTTATTGCCTCCTTGTGATCAAGTATCCTTTTGTTTTTTAACATGTTCAGTCAATGTAAGCACTTTCTTCTTGTGTTTCCAGGTGACATGGATTGCAAGAAGGCTTCCGGTCTCTCCAACACCACATTTCTACGGCAACCAGCCCGGGTCTTGATCGTTGAAGCCGTGCCGCCACGGTGGACCGACACCCGCGCGGTTCTCTGTGATGCTCTTGAGAACTTCCTGACCATGGTCTGTAGTCTGAAGGGCCCTTCTAGACTTCCTTTCCTCAGCGTGTTTGCCGTCGCCAGTCAGCAGCAATGTCTGCTCCCTTTTGCGGTAATTGTCAATCTATCCATCAGCTTTATTGTCATTACCTTGCCTCCCCTTATCATTTGTGTGTGTGTGTGTTTTAGAAGGTTCGGGGTAACCTGCCCAGGTTGCTTTCCTGCGTGGCGGCCTTGCGGGCAATCCCGGGCAAGGGGGTCAACACAGAACTGGCCAGTGTAGGCGAGATTTTGCGACAGACTGTGCTGGACAGCCACAGACAATTTCACCAATACAAGAAATTCAGCGGGGTCCACGTCCAGCACAACATATCGGTCGAGGTGAGGCGAGGCGAGGCGAGGGGGGCGAACATAGCGGCTTAATATGTAAGGATTGAAGACTTTGAAAGGGCTGTCCCCGATGGCATGCTTCACTTCTCCTCAGCCGCACCCACACCATTGTATTGTTTGAAGTGTGGCTGTGAGTCCCACTGAGTTTATTTGGAGCTCAGCAACATCCCATCGTGATCATTCTTTCATGTTCTCTCGGGAGTGGGAATACAAATTAAACAAGAGAGCACATTTATGTTGTGTCAGATAGTGATGGTCTTGAAGCAGGATGAAGCCGGGAAGGGGTGTTGTCCTAAAATCGCACACGTAGTATGTTACCTTCCCTAACCGTGTGCCCAAAGTGGAACCTTAGCTTCAAAGAGTGCTTTATATGTTGTTGTTTTGTTTTGTTTTATGAACAGGTTACCGTGGTGACCAGCCGTCCAGGAAAAGGCCTGGTTAGTCTTTTGAAAAATATGCTCAAGGACGATGACCTGTAGCCAATCAATAGTGTCCTGGTGGTGCAGCTCGACAGTGAGGTGGATTGGCGTCAAGATGAAGTCCCGCCTCAGGACCCACTTCAGACTTGTAGTGCAGGTAGGAAGGGAAGGAGGAGACAGACGCCCTTGATTTTTTTTTCATATGTGCCAGTGGGAGAAATGTTTTGTTTTGGACCAAAGTCAATTCAACCAACGCATTGTCCCATACGAGGACCAGTGCGTGTGTGGTCAAGTCGGTCCCAATTCAAGCAAAGCTCCTCGACTGATCCTGCGGCGTTGCTTCCGTCTATCCGGGCAGCAGAGCGGCCCGCCGTTCACAAGCCGGAGGGTCAGCGCTTCCGACCCGGCTCTGTTGCGCATTTGTTTGCCCTTGAACGCTTCCAATTTTGGCTTGCAAAATCTCTAGCATTGTACCTTGAGTGCCATTTTCTCTCTTTTGTTCTTGGTGTTCTTTCCAAGCCTCTGCTCATAAAGCAGACGTGCCTTCGAGGCAATGAGCTCGCTCGCTCGCTCGCGTCACACTGCCGCCAGTGTGACGGCAGCCGCGTTGCGTGCCGGACCATCAATGGGGCATTTGTCGCCGACGACACAGACGCGCTATTTGCCACCGGCCGTGTTGGAAAAGTGTTGGCCTGCGGGAGGCCAAACAAGTAACATGGAAAAAGAGAAAGAGAGCTCTTTGATACATCTCAAAGTTCATTTTGCTTCCTTTGTTTACGAATCCAATTCAGTCGGAATGAGAAAAGAAAATGCGGCGGCTGGCAAGTGTGTGACGGGCCAAATTCCTCCCGCAGAGAGTCTGGTGCTGGTAGACCTGCGACAGGTGGACAACACTGTGTTTGCTGTGGAGGGAGTGCTGAAGGAATGGCTTCAAGAATACGGCGTGGACTCCGAACACCTCCGCCTTGTCCTGCCGAGCCCGCGGGGGAGTCCCGCTGCAGGTCTGGAGCGAGGTGGCAAAAACCTCGTCATTCTTGCCGCCTGAGACGTGAGCGTGGCTTTTTGGCTCCGCTCTAGTGCACGTCAAGTGCGACGTGCGGGAGAGCGTCATCAGCCCCGGCCTCCTCCCGCTCAGCCCCGAGAAGCCCGATAGCCTCGCCGACGTGGCGTCTGCCTCTCCGCCACCACGGAGGATGAGAGCAATCAAGTAGGGTTGAGAAGGACTCAGCACGAGTTGCTTTTCTATTCACATCACCCTGGGGGGGGATATGTCCACCCATTGTCCGGCCGACTGAACGTGAGCGTTCCAATCCACCGTGTGCGTGTTGTCTAACCCTTTTCCAAGAGCTCCCGTTATGTCGACATATGAGACGAGCCTCAATGGCTCGGACACGGATTGCACACGTGTCGGCGGCCGCTCGGTCGAACAAAGGAGGTGACAGACGGCGACGGCTACATTTGCCAGAAGGACCTCCTATCTTGTGTCCGCAGGGCTCTGCGCTCAGGCGGCGTGTGTCAAAGCATGTTGTACGGGCTGCCGCTCGTGGTCACCCCGACGGCCTGCTGGCGGCTCAACTGGGACGAGGTGGAGAGTAACCGTCACGCCTTTCAAGCTCTCAACCGCACGCTGCAGGTGCGTCGGAAACGCCGCCGTCATATAGCGACTCCCCGAAGCCACGCTCTCCCCGATCTTCCGTTCCAGGACCAGGACCAGGTTTTGCTGCTGCGGGCAGGGCCGAGCGACGGAAGCGGCCAAGGTGCGTGGGCGATGTGGTGTGCGCTCGTAGTTGGAATTTGATCAGATCTGACCTGACCCGACTTTGTTATCCCAAGGAGGTCCAAATCTCTGTGCTATTTGTTGTTATTTCCAATGGTGGCCTTCAAAGTGCGTGTGTCTTTGCATGCCACAGATTTACGTACTTTCTATTGCCTCCATCCCTCGCCGTCCCTCGCCATGCTGCTGAAACCGGTCGTCTGCCAGGAACTGTTTATGCCCGGCGTTCACTCGAAGCCGCTGCGGGAGCCTCCGCCCGAGGCCATGCGGCTCATCCGGGTAAAATGGCCTTTGTCTTCTCGAGAATTTCAAAGCAGTGGCGAGAGGCAGAACGCGTCACTCACGCTCATTCTGTGTCTTGTCCGTATCAGGGTTCCCTCAGCCAGATCAACGAGACGGCCGTGTTGAGCCCTTGCTGTCTGAGCAGCAACCTCTACCAATATCTCAGGAGGGTCCCGGTCACCGAGCTGCACCGTCCCTCGGGGTCGGCCTGACTTTAGTTGTGTTTCAGTAGGCGGGAGTGATCTCGCTCTGAGTTGAAATCACGTGACAATCAATGCCATGCGTCCGTCTGTTGTCTCTAGTGCGTCAAATGTGCACGTCGCTACCCAGACGTCCCAGCGTCAACCAGCAGGGGGCGTCAAAGTCGGCGGTCAACCCCATCAGGTAAACACTTGTTTTCTTGACCATGGGAGCGAGCCATATCGTTGGTTTGTGGCAACTTTAATATTACGCTCCTTTCTGATGACTGAAGTGTTCTCCTCGTTGAAAAAGTAGAGCCATTTTATTTTCAAAATGAGGACAGTGACCCCAAACCTTTGAACGGTAGTGTGCGTGGCACGCGCTGTCCCCGGTGGAAAGGAAATGAGCACGTTTGGACTTTGGTCTGCCTGCCCGCCGTCCCAAATGCAACATATGTCGCCTTCCTTATCGCCCAGGCTCGGCAGCTGAGCGTGTACAGCGGCGATGTCGTTTCCGCCGTGGCGTCCTCCTCGCCCACCAGCCCGGAAAACTCTCGCCCCGCCCCGCCAAGAACCTCGCCTGTCTTTCCGCCGCGGCGACGTCCAGCCTTGACCTTGACCAGAGGGGGGAGTCGGGGGCGCTACGGAGGCGACGGCGCGGCCCCCTCGGGAGAGCACTGATAGGCCAATGCTCCCGGCGCACCCTTGTCATCTTTCCACAGCTGGGTGAGGGCTTTGCAAATGGATGCGTGTAGTGCGACAGAAGAAAAGTAGTGGAGGTATCCGTCAGAATCGTAGCAAGGTCAAGGCAAGCGTGCGCATTCTTCTGGGGTCGGAGCGAGTAAGCGGCAGACGTACGGCTCTCCGCTTCCCTTCGACCCCAGAGTCGTCCACCGTGACCCATCGAGTCGTGTCAGGCTTACGCCACCGCCGTCTGTCCCGCCTGCCGTCAGACGCGACTCGTTCTCCTGCCGTTCGGCTCCCGCGTGGAACCTTGTGGCGCGAGCGGCGACCCGCCGACCTCACGCTGTTGCCATGTCAGCGCACTTCCGCATTAGCGAGGGCTTTCCCACCACAAGGGCTCTTTTGTGCCTCCTTTTCGGCTTGCCTGGCATCCTTGCTCCCATCCTCCGGCCTACCTTTTTGTACCACCAGTCGGTGGTCTGAATTGGAAAATAGAAAGGTCACAAGTCTGAAGTTCCTTTTTCAGACTGGTAACCACAAAGGAGAACCAGGCAAGCTAAAGAGTGACGTTTTGTCTGCGTGGGTGTGTTGAATTTGACTCGGGAGGATGCATGTACTTTACTTTGAAGAGGAGTTGAGTTTTGGGAGGGAAACTTGTGAATTTTATTTATTTAGATATGTATTTATTGTATTTGAGAAAAGCATTTTCCTGTTCAGCTTTCACATGTCAACAAGTCGTTACCCTTTGCTAGAAATGCTTGTAGTTGGATTTCAATAAATTGCCTCGAGACCTCAACAGACGTCGTCGCTCATTGTGTCGCTGCGGGCAAGAACATTTTTCCTCGGGCTGTGTCTTTCCTGCACTCGTCTGTTCCAGCCACAGTGAGAACACCGGACAAAAGCCCACCCATCATCACACAAGGTGAGACTAAGTTGGCGGCGGTGCAGTGGGAAGCGGACAACTCAAAAGTCTAAAAACAAAATAGAAAAAAGGTTGGCCACCTTCCTCGGCAGTCACAGAAATGTCGAAAAGTGATTCCAAGTACCAGACATGCAAACGTTTATCCAAACAAAATTTGTGTGTGTGTGGGGGGGGGGGGGGGGGGGGGGGTCTGTTAAAAAAAAAAGAAAGAGTATTCTGCGTCCTCAAAGAAGCAAAATGAAATGATGACAGAGAGCCGACACAAAGCAAATGGAACTTGAGAGACAGACGCAATGCCGCCGCCGTGCAGTGCTAAAGATATAAGTCGCATCTGCCCATTCCAAAGAGCAGTTAAGTTGAACAAATGGCTCGTCGTCAAATGGCCCCAAACGGAACCCTGGAACGTGGCAACCCGACGGGGCAAACGAAGGAGAAGAAAGGCTCTGCCTAAACGGTGCCACGATGTGCTCGGAAACGCACCTGACTAACAAAAGCAGAGTGTGGCACAGGATGAGGTCCGACTTGCTCAGAAAGTCCCTTGACTAAGAGTAACTGTGATGTTGCTGCTTTTGCAGATATCTTTTATTGCCCGTGAGATTTGCGGACATCTACGTATGTAAACATCCATTGCGAGTCCAGTCTCTCATGTAGCAGATGCAAGAAGGATAGAGTGCTGCAGTTTGGCGCGCTTTGGGTCAAGTTCCTCGACCCAAACGAGGATTCATTGCGTGATTCCTGCAAAAGATTTTCCACCGTCTTGGTTCCCTTGGATGGAGGAGAGGATGGATGGCAGCTAAGGTGATGTGACTCGCTCACGTGAATGAGAATGTCCTGGGCTGGAGCTGCACCCGATCTAAAGGCGGCAGCATCGGCGGCGGTGGCAGCATCGGCGGCGGTGGCAGCGGCGGCGGAGGTGGCAGCGGCGGCGGAGGTGGCAGCGGAAGCGGAGGTGGCAGCGGCGGCGGAAACAGAAGCGGCTTTCTCACGCATCTGCGTGCGCCTGACAGCTTGCTCGGTCGGTCTCTGACAGATGAGACCGTCCCAACACTTTCGCCGCCGTTTTTGCCCCCACAATGACACAAGTGTTCTTCTGAAAACAAAGTCTTCTTTTGATCACTTACAGACTAAGGCAACTGTTCAAATATTTCCCAAGTTGTCATAGATGGTATCCGGTGAGCCCAGTGCTGACGGTTTGGACTGATTTGACCACGATGTGGAAGGTTTAGAGACGATGCTGTACAGCTCCCTTTCCTTTCTGCCCCTAAAGTTGTTGTTGTTGTTGTTGTTGTCGTCGTCGTCGTCGTCGTCGTCGTCGTTGCCGCCGCTCACATTGTCGTCGGGCTCGCCAAGTCTCCCAGGAGGCGACGGTACGGGCACCTTCCGAGCAAAATTGCCCCAGACGGGTTTGGGAGCGGCGACGGGCTTGGGCCATCTTGGAGCCGGCAGGTGTCGCCCTTCACGATTGCCGGGCCAATGTTTGTGGGACTCCAGAGACTTTGCGTGAGCAGTGGTGCTGTAATCCCCCTCCGCTCCCGCGGGGGCCGCCGCTTCCTCCTGCCTCTTCCTTCCTCCTTTGGCGCTACCCTCCGGTTCGTCGTAAATATGCTCCGGAGAAGGAAGGGGGGCGGACAGAGCCCCGGGGTTCGGCATGTCGTCGTTCACGGCGCGCCTCCCGTCCCCATTCAGAAGCAAGACATCCGTCTGACGGCTGAGCTCCAGGCTGATGCGGTCATAGATGTGCGAATAGAGGTCCCGGGCTTTCCTCTGGTCGCCGCCCCCACGAGCTCGGGCCCCGCCCCCGGAGGACTCGTCACCCAGCGGACGCAGGCGACGGGCTGGAACTCGCAGCGCCGACGCAATGCTGTCCACCGGGTCCGAGTAGAGGCCGTCGGCCTTTTGCGGGGGCAGACGGACGGCGTCTGCCGGCTCCGAGTAAAGAGCGGCTCGTCGCTCGGGCGAGGGAGGACACTTTGCCGTCCCCCGGCCTCTGGGAGAGCACGGAAGTGTGTCGACTCCGCTCGCAGAGCCCAGTAACGCCGGCAGTTCTGGCAAGCTCCTCCCTTTGTGTCTATCGACGGCGCCACACGCTTGCCCTCTCGCCCCGCCGCCGCCGCCGCCGCCATCTCCTCCCTCCCTTTTGCCGAGCACACCGTCTGCGGAGCCCGGTTTGCTGCCGCCCGAATCGCCGTCGGCCTCCCAGCTGTTACAGCTGCTGCCGCCGCTGTCTCGGCTTGCGGGTGCCGCGGCGCCGGCTGCGTCGCGTACGTGCCGCAGCGAGGGCGGGCACTCTGGATCAAAGTCGACGGGGCAGCTTAGCGGACGCTCCTCAGCCAGGGCCTTCTGGGACTTGATGGCCCGGTCCACCAGGACGAAGATCTCGTTACCTTGCTTGGTGTCGAAGCTGAAGTTGCCGGGCCCCGACTCACAGCGGCGACCGGACTCGAAGGAAAACATCACCTGGAGAAAGAAAAGATCAAGCCAGATGGATTTCAGTTCAGCCTGTGAAGGAAGGTTTAGCGCCCTTTTTTTTTGTCTGGCTGGCTGGCTGGCTGGCTGGCTTTGACTTGCTTTTCACGTTACTCCTGTTAGCAAATCCCCACCTGCGACGAGCTTTCCTTAAGCCGTCTGCTATCCCGTCCGTCATTTGCGCAAACGTAATTGAACCGTAAGCGACTGGGAGTGTCAGGGTTAGGTCGCTCTGCCGCTCGCTCGCTCGCTCAGCAACACGCACGGACTCTGACCTACCCGGTCTCGACCGTATCTCCTCAGCAGCTTATAGGGCCAGACAAAGACGTCCCTCTTTGTCTTGGGCTCTTTCAAGATCAGGACGTCGCTTTCAGCTTTCAGCCAGTAGTTGCCCGACAACCCGCAGCGGTCCGACGCCTCGGTCGGCTGAATGGTCACCCAGAACTGGTTGGCTGCGGACATGTTTCTTGTTTTTTCTTTCACAGTTTACAAACGATAGCTTATGCAAGCGCTTTGGCCTTCTGTCTGTGGCATACTCACCCTCCTCTCTGGAGTAATAGATGAGGTTCTCTGACATCTTCAGGTCTTGAGGTTCCCCGTCATTATTCCTGTTGGCGCCGCCGCCGCCGCCGCCGCCGCCGCTTCCACCCTTTGGAGACACACATTTGCCTTCATGCAAAAGTGCTCACGGAAGCAGCATATGGAAAGATCTCTCTCCGCTCATCAAAGTCTTTTCAAGCAAAGGCAGACGCCAAAGGATACCTGAAACGCAATGTCACACATGGTATTCATCCACTCCTCGGCGGCGTTCTTCTCGGCAGCAAACACGTGGGTCTTGTCGTCGGTCTCCACGCAGAAGGCCGCCATGTTGTCTTTGGGACAGTTCTCCGTCAGCGCCGGCAGGATGGAGATGCACTCGGACAAGCGGATAATCTTCTTGTCGAGCTTTCTGGTCTTCTCGTTTGAATTGCCGCCGGCCGCCCCTCCCGACCCGGCCGAGTCAAAGAACTCGAGGCGCGCGATGCCGTTTTGGCTGGCCGGATAAAGGACGAACCAGTTCTTCTTCCATTTCTGTCGGGCACAACGACATAAGGAGCCACTGTCACATCCTTTCGACGCCACGCTTTGATTTTGTTCTGTTCTGAGATTGGGGAACCCCTTGCAGAAAGCAAATGTCAGAGTTCCACCTCATTCCTTCTTTGCACAAACAGTGAGCCGTACTACGAACGCGTTCCCGTTGACTTTTTCCACTCTATTGTGGGACGGACGGACGGACGGAGCGAGGGCCAAAAATGCCTTTGCTGCTCCATGTCATATGACCCAAAGGAGACGCTCAACATAGACAAAGACCCTCTTTCAATTCCCCGCCAGGCAGGAGATGTGTTCTTAGCCAGTAGCGCGTTAGGAGCAAAGGCACGTTTGCGTGGAGACCCAAGTCCGAGCCCCTCGAACGGTGAGCGACCTCGGTATGAAGGTCTAAGGTTGTTTAAAACAACAACAGTCTTCCTTCCGTACACGGCTCTGTGCAGCTCACACACACCCAATGGAGCTCACGGCGAGGCTACTACGACGATAAGAACAGCAAAAGATTACCTTGCCAAACTTTTGATGCTGCACGTAAAGTTGTCCCTCCTTAGTGTGGGTGTCCATGCCCCCGGCCGGGCTCCAGGGACTCGAGGCTCACCCCCACCCGCCAGTCCCAGGTAATCCAAATTTGACAGCAGGGGAGGGGGGGGAAAAAAAAAATCCTCTTGAGTTTGTTGGTCTTTTTCACCCGCACTCCCCTCCACCCCAACATCCCCAACCCAAGCAAGCAACTTCCCCACTTCTTTCACTTCCGCTGCCTGACTATGAAAGGCTGAGAAGGGTTGCCGTGGGACTAGACGGTGCAAAACGGCACGGCGCAAACAAGTCAAGGCCCAACAGAACACTGGGCGCTCCCGTTTGGGATCAAAAAGGTCCAAAACGTACGTTAGGCTTCTACTTGGTGTGTCTGACGGCTGCGGTGAGCGTGAGCCGTGGGAAAAGTTGGCATCAAGAATCACAGTCTTCCCCTTAACCTTTCAGTATAAAAGCTCTTTGGTCCTTAACTAATTGACAACCAGCACCCCCTCACCCCCACCCCGTTCTCGACCTCTACGTAGGAATACTATGATCCCCGGAAAAAAGGTGAGAGGTCATCAGGGGTGCCGTGGGAAATCATCCACTTTCACTTTATTTGTCAGGACATTGTTATTTATTTCATGGAACTGCCTCGTGACTTTGCCGGCTATGGCAATGATATGTACTAATGACCAGAGAGAGAACAATACCATGCTCTTATTATATACGTCACCTGCTGGCCATTCATCCAATATGACTCATGGAGGTAGTGCATTCTGTTCATTGGAGTTAGCACAGAGTAAATCCAATTCGTGTGAAAATGGACACAAGATCACTTTCTAGTCATTTTTCGCGAATTCGCTTTTTGAAATATTCACGTTTGGCGTTGTGTGCGTCTTTCTTAGACCAAATAGACACCGTCGCTCAGCAAAGGTTGGGAAACGAATATAATGTCTGTAACTCGGTCATCAGATGTTTTATTTTGAAGGTCTGGCGCTTCGTTTCTGCTTTTCCCTGCTCGCTTGACACGCGCTCGTCTTCCTCTTCTCAGATCTCCTCACTCTTTCGTAACGGCGCTTTTGCTCGCTGTCATGGCACACTTCACACGTTGTCCCTGATACGGTGTCAGCACTTGGAACGACAAGAAAGTTCAAGTGATTTTTGTTTTCACACTATTTTCCTAGGATCACGTCAAGCAAAGTTGCAGGGAGACTCGCCCACTTTGGCAAGAGATTCGCGAATGGCTTTTTAATGGGCTGCAGATGGCTCGTGTTGGCTCTCATCGTTGTCCCTGATTCGAGCCCAAAACCAGCACTATGAACCCTCTTCGTTCCTCACGTCGTGGAGGGGGGGTCGTTCCAATTTTAGTACGGCTTAACTAACTAAAAGAAAATCACTTTAAACCCAAAACAGCGAGATAGTTTCATTGATTCGATTCACAGGGGCAAACGCGGGATGCTGCAAGCAAAAACAATCAAGAAAGATGCCAACATAAATAAGACAAACACACACACGCATAAGAAAAAACGCCGCCACAAGTAAGAAATGCCGCAAACAATGGAAAATCACTTTAAACCCAAAACAGTGAGATAGTTTCATTGATTCGATTCACAGGGGCAAACGCGGGATGCCGCAAGCAAAAACAATCAAGAAAGATGCCAACATAAATAAGACACACACACACACACACACGCAAAAGAAAAAACGCCGCCACAAGTAAGAAATGCCGCAAACAATGGAAAATCACTTTAAACCCAAAACAGTGAGATAGTTTCATTGATTCGATTCACAGGGGCAAACGCGGGATGCTGCAAGCAAAAACAATCAAGAAAGATGCCATCATAAATAAGACAAACACACACACGCAAAAGAAAAAACGCCGCCACAAGTAAGAAATGCCGCCCGCAAACAATGGAAAATCACCCGTTATCCGCCGCCTTCATTTAATTTTGTCGACGGTACAACGCTGCCGTCTACTGGTCGTTTGACAGCATGGCAAAGTTCAGCCCTGTTCTTTGGACATCGTCGCAGTCACGCGGACGGAGCGAAGCAGGAAGTGGAGCAATGGCAACCGTGTTCGGCGGCGTAGAAGGGTAAGTTTGAAAAGATAGCGCACAAAATGTTGTATGTTTTTCTGCTCCATCCCGATCGCTAAACACATCACTTGCGGTGAAGTCACTGCTATGTACGTCCCGGCATTCGGCACTACAGTGTTTCGTTCAAGTTCCAATGTTCAACCAAGAAAGACGCATCCGAAACTTGGTGTGCGCCCGTAGTGGGGGAACCCATTCCAAGGCGGTGCTGGTGGCAGAAGATGGACGAATCCTGGCAGAGACGGTGGGGCCCTCCACCAACCACTGGGTGAGTGAGCGGGCGGGCGGGCGGGCGAGCGAGCTTGAGTAGTCCTGATCTGATGACTTTTGTCTAATCAAACAATTGTGTTTGCGCAGTTGGTGGGGGTGGACAAATGTATCGAAACCATCAATCTCATGGTCCAGAGAGCCAAAGTGGAGGCGGGACTGGATCCAAACACGCCTCTGCGCTTGCTGGTCTGTCAAATGCTGGCTGGCAGAACGTGATTTTTATTTGTTTCCTTTTTTTTTTTAGACAACACGTGTGTTCATGTCGACAGGGCATGTCTCTGAGCGGGGGCGAGCAGAAGGAGGCCATCGACAAGCTGATTGCGCACATGAAAGGCCGCTTTCCTAATCTCAGCCGACATTATTTCATCACGACCGACGCCATCGGCGCCATGGCTACCGCTAGTGATCGCGGCAAGTCCAGGCTTAGCGCACACCAATTGAAACAGGCTTGATACTTTGCACCCATTAGGTGCGCGTGTGGCGTTATCTCTGTCAAGTTGGCTGCTTGATCAGAGTTCGGGCGTTTGCTTTTTTTCCCCAGGAGGCGTGGTCTTGATCTCGGGCACCGGCTCCAACTGCAAATTGGTGAACCCGGACGGGTCCCAGATCGGCTGCGGGGGCTGGGGTCACATGATGGGTGACGAAGGGTCCGGTAAGAAGTTCGACATTCCTGGACCGGATCCGATTTGAAGAAACGCCACCCCCGACACACACATTCACATCGTCATATGCCGGAATCGAACTGGCACACGAGACAGGCACGTCTACATCATCAGCGACTCCCGCCGGTCTGACAACCGTAAAGCTTCGGAACCGGCTCCGAGCTGCGGTCCTGACAGGAAATGTGTCCGTTGGCGAGAGGCGGTCACCGGAAGAAAAACAGACCGTACTTACCGGTAAGCACAAGTGACGGGTCTCCGAACGTGTTCTCCGCAGCGTTCTGGATTGCTCATTTAGCTGTCAAGAGTGTCTTTGACGCAAAAGACAAGCTGGCCAGGCCTCCTCATGATGTCGCGTATGTGAGAAAAGCCATGGAGGAGTATTTTGCGGTGAGCTTCCGTCCCATTCGGCCCGACGTTTCTCGTGTGCCACGACAAAGCGGATTCCCGACGGCTCTTTGTAGGTGTCCGACCTCATGGGAATGCTGCCGCACCTCTACACAAACTTCCAGAAGTCCCGCTTTGCCGGTTTCTGTCGGAAGCTGGCTGAAGGTAGGCAGTGAGTCGAAGCCGGCCGCCAAAGATTTCTTTGAAATACTATTGTGAAAGGCGAAAGTACTTGCTTGTGTGTCAAAGGTGCAGAGGCCGGGGATGCCCTGTGTCGATATGTGTTCTCCCAAGCCGGGAGAGTCCTCGCCAAACACGTGCGAGCCGTGCTACCTGCGGCGCAAGAGGTGACGTGCGCACGCCCGATTGCACCGTCATCGCTTTCCTCTGCGAACGCCGGCCTATAGCCCTCCCTCCATCTTCCAGCCTCTACTAAGCGGCGACGTGGGCCTGCCCATCCTGTGCGTGGGCTCCGTGTGGAAGAGCTGGGAGCTTCTGAAACCAAGTCGGTGTCCGTCGACTTTGCCCTCTCGCGCAACGCTTACGGCCGGCTCCCCAACCCGTTTTGTGCCTCCTCCCTCGCAGGCTTCGTCCAGGTCCTGGATGAGGCGGCCGCGTCCCAGGAGCTCGAGGGTCGTTTCCACGGCTACAGCCTACTGTCGTTGAAGCGGTCCTCGGCCGTCGGCGGCGCCAGCCTCGGAGCTCAGAGTTTGGGCGCGCTTCTGAAGATGGACTACGCGGCCAATGTTGACGTCTTCTACCGTCACTCCTGCGAGAATGAGCACTGAGAGTGTAAGATGCAGAGCACATTTTGGTCAACAGTTGCAGACCACGTCACCTTCTCGCGCGTCATCATATTGCGATGCCGAAGAACGGCGCAGAGGACTCGCTTAGCCAGCCAGCCGTCCGTCCGTCCGTTTTCTGAAGCCGGTCCCACAAATTTGTCGCGTCAGCTACCGACGCCGCTTCCTTTTGCGTGTTAGCAATGACGCCATCTGCTGGCCACCCGGCTGCGTTGGGCACTAAACACCAAACTCGACGTGTCTCTCTCTACTTTGAAGACGATCAGTCAGTTCCCACGTTAAATGGGACAACGACAACAGACTCCGTTGCGGGTGCTCGTCATGCCTAAGAAAGCTCCAAAGCCGTTTGCCTTGAATATCTTTTATTCATTCTTTGTATTGAAATGAATACTCTGTCTTTGGACCTCTTTAACTCGCACGGCTCGTGTCAACTAACTTGAACAAAAATCAGCCCAAAATGATTTGACGTTGCACAACCCACCTGACAAACGTGAGGAAATTACATTTTGACCCCATGTTCAAATAAATTCAACTTGACGGTGGCAAAGCGAAATGTTTCTACTCATTAACAGTCAAGTTTATGACACAAAAGTAGGACAACAAAAACTACGGAGCTGACGGGGCATTTCCGTGCGACCATCTCCTACGACTCGCGCCAAATCGGGCTCACGAGAGGAACTTTCTCATACGCGCGATTGTACAGGGGGCTGGGGGCGGACGGTGACAATCGGCCCAAATGGATCTCGCCCGTGTGACGGGACGGACCCCTCGGGTCGGTAGACCCCAAACACCTCCGTCCTCTAAACAGGATGAGAAGGACAAAACCAAAGTGGGGAAGAGGCCATTTGAAAATCCCATGCGAGTATGGACACGGGTCGGGATGCCAGCCGGATGAATAAGTAAGAATGTCGGCCGCCGGTTCCCTGCGATCACGCCCGAGCGTTTGGATGGGTCTTTGTGGCATCCTGCAAAATTGGCAAGCTCCGTGACATCACAGGCGTCAACGCTTCGCGGGGCCTTTGCTAGACGGGCAGAGCGGCCCACAGCCCAAGCCCCCCCCCCCCCCCAAATTTGGGCTATGGAAACCTTCAACCGCTTTGACATCCAATTTGACCAAACACAAAATGTATGCGAGGTCATTTTTCAAGTTTATTGGTACACTCTGTTCAAGTTGTCGAGTCTGGCATCAATCGCTCGGTAGCTGCCTCATTTCCCGCAGGGGAGGGGTTTGGGGGGGGCGGTGGGCGCGCGCCCTCTCTGCCGTGTATTGGGAAGTGTGGCCGCGCGGAGGCGCCCGTCGTAGGGCCAGACATGTGTCGAGACCCCGCTCCAAAGTGTCGCTCGGTTCGCAAGAAACAAACAAGAAATAAAAAGAAAGGGAACAAAAAGAAGAAATAATCCCCCCACCCCCCGACTGGGCCTTGATCACACAGTGTGTGTGTGTGTGTGTGTGTGTGTGTGTGTGTTGTGTTGTGTGTGTTGTGTGCGCGCGTGAGAATCAGTGTGCTGACTCATGGCCGCCAGAGTCTCTTGAGAATGCGTGAGGACTGGTGCACGTGCGTGTAGGCTCCATAGGGGTGAGGGGGACTTCTAGTATTTCTTCCCAGGGACAAACTCCTTGGCTTCAGGGTTCAACATGCTCTTCCTCTGCACAAAAGAAGGGGAAGGAGAGAGTGAGCGCTGCAGGTAGGTAGGCAGGCAGGGAGGCCGGCCGGCCGGTAGGCAAACAGCCAGGCCGGCCGGCCGGCCGGCCGGTAGGCAGGCAGGCAGGCAGGCAAGCGCCAATCTTCTCACCGCCACTTCCTCCAGACTGTTGTGGTGTTCGCTGACAGACAGGCCGTTGAGCTGCTGCTGCAGTTGCTCCACCCCTTGATTGTTGAGATCACGTGACGGGATGAACCAGTGCTGGTCCTCTTCCTCCAGCATCTCCTGGAAGCAGCGGTCCAGGAACTCTTGCTCCAGCAGCTCTTCTTCCACCTGAAGGAAGGGTCAAAACATGACGGCGGATTTGTGGGGGAAGACGACGGCTAAAGCCGAACCAGTAACGCTGCCAAAACACAACTTATACACTAGATCCACACCTGTCTGTTGTACTCCTCCTCGTTCTCCATCCACATGTATTCGGCAAAGGGGTTGGCGTCGTTGGTGTCGCCCGCATGTCCGTTAGCCACCGGCTCTTTGCCCTCCTTCCCTGGCGCGCCTCCCCCCGGTGTCTTGGCCACCTCGGGACCACTCATCTCAGCCGGCTCTGCGTGGGATGAATGACAATCGAGGTCATGAGAAGGACGTGAGGGATGTCGTCGTGGACATTTGACAACAGGATTATGCTCTACCCTAAGGCCATAGCATCCGAGGCTACATAACAGGTTATGTAACGCGGGCGGACGGACGTCGCCGTGGCGTCGAGCCTGCTAGCATCTGCACGCAGCTAACGGGCTAAGGCAGGTACCTGGCCGAGTCTACCTGCAAAGTTACTCGAAGGATTGCACAGCGCTCTTAGTTGCGAGGCGAGTATGGGAGGGGCGGGCTGGCTTGCTTGTTTGCTGGCTTGCTTGTTTGCTGGCTGGCTGGCTGGCTGCTAACTGCATGTTAGCTGCATGCAAATAGACGCTGAGCTGACTGAGCCCAGCCGAGCCGCGCTGCGCTGTCAACGAGCAGGCCTAAAGACGGCCGCCATCCCTCCCGTCAACAACAAAAGGCCGGCTCGAAATTATAGCACGCGGTTGCTCCAACACGCGAGGCGCAACCAACACAATGTCAATTTGAGCACCTCCAAACAATCAAAGTCCAAACTCGATCGCTGTGTACGGCAAACAAAAGACGAGTGCTCCGCTACGTGTTAGCACGATGCTAACGGCATGGCAGCATCACCGAGGCAGATCAACAAAAACAAGGCAGCGTTCCAGGTTTGCAGTGGCTTTGCACGGGACGAAGGCAAAAACCGCATAGCCTTGACGTTCTGCGGCCCCAGGGTTACCTGGCATCGTGTACTCCGAGTGTGGCGTGACCCAAACGTCGCTTTTGTGGCTCGCTGATTGTTAAGGGTTGCTTCCGTCGGAATTTCAGTGCAGCAACGCAATGGTGCGCGAGTTAGCTAAATCTTGTTAGCCGCCGCCTTGCTAGCGCAAGAAAACGGCGATGCTCACGTGATCTCTATTGAGTTGACGTGTTTCGCGAAAACCGTCTTTCGCACAGCTTTTCGATGTTTCGGGGGGGAAAATAGTCCCCCTCAAATTGCTATCACTCTATTCTGATGGTTTTGATCGGTGCCCATGTTTTTTTTCTCTTTTTTGGTACCTAACTGCTTTTAGTCTTGCCACGAATCAAACTAGCGACAAATACACCTTTAAAAAATACGGCATCGGGAAGGGGCATTGAACGCAGCATGTGAACAAACACGGCGCCCGCCCTTGGTCGTGCTGCGTTCACATTGAAGTCGGAATTGCAGCTTTTCCCTCTGTGAGAACGCAACAGGAACGCATTTCGACAACATCGGCTCTAACGTAAGTCCTTGTAGTTGTTTTGGAAAACAACAGTTGATATGAAAATGAAGGTAGAGCCGTTCAGAAGAAAGGATGGATGTACATAGATGTACCTAATGAAATGTGTCAAAGCCGAAACACGTTTTTATGCGTGCGACGTCAACGGAATCCTTGCTGTCACGCCGACATTTGTTGTAGACTTTTATGGCTGTCATAGTGCGCGAATCTGTGTCTTGATGTAACCCACGTTTCATGTTCGTGATGTAGATTGACGATCGTTTCTCTTCAAACGGCCGTTTGGTCACTTGACGGCTCGGTTGTGACGCTACGGGCGGCCAATCTTCCGAGGTTGAGGGAACGCCGCGCCGCGACATTAGTCACAGCAGAAACAAATGTCAATCCTCGAGTGTAACCAAATAAAGCAGCCACCAGTGAACTATATTTTCTTTGACTCCGGACTAAGCACTACAGCAGACGTAACAAACTGTGTGCGATTTCAGGACATTTATTTGCTGCCACATGTTGGACTCCCGTGGAATTGTCCCGAAAAGGTTTTTCCATGCGGTCGTAGGAGGGAAGTAGTTATTCTACTTTTCGAAGGGCCAAATTCTTTCTTTCGACTGTCTTGTGGCAAAGTTCTGGCCGGCTGGCTGGCCGGCCGGCTGGCTTCTCACTGGCAGACAACACAGACTCACCGAACAACTTGAGGTTGAAACGGAGCGAATCCGCTGGAGCAAACGATCGTCTCTGCTGCCTGCCGGATGTCACGCTGTGTTAACGTTCAACGGTTGTTTTTTTTCCTCCCATCAACAAACACGTGTCTTCTTTGACACTTTCGGGGCGTGCGTGCGAGCGAGCGAGCGAGCGAGCGAAAGCCACCGCAGCATTCAGGGCAGACGAGCCCTGTGCCGTGTTACGTTTATCCAACTGGAGGTTGCGCCCAATGGTCGAAAGCGACGCCAATCAGCTCTTTGGCGCAATGCAATTGGTCATACGGCCTGCGTGCCCGCCCCCATTCACACAAGTAAACAACATGTACCCCATGCTATAGTTCTGTATTAATCAATGTGGCTTGTTAATATTTGACAAAGTTTACGTGGCAGCTGTTGCGCCTACTTAACATTTTAGTGTTGGTAATTAACATTAAAAAAAATACCCCTGCATGGAGAATCCAGCAAAAATAGACATTATTTACTCGGCGTTTCAAACAAGTGGTTTGCACGGCTGCTTTGGGTTTGAGTCCCAGATGGATGGCCGGCCATATTTGCCACCCGAGTGAAGGTGGCCATATTTACGAGGGGGGCAACGGTATAGATAGCCCACGGTACGTCTCTCGGTATTTGCGCCATGGACACCATTTTTTGTTTGTTTACAGAGTAAAGAACATTTTTCAATCGAAATATTGCATCATTTTGCTTTGCAGCAACATTTTTCTAAATCTGGGATTATGAATAATAATGATTTGGACACTCTTCTCAAGCCTAACCCTAATTGGAATCCCTAACTTTAACTGGGTAGTCTACTTTGAAACTCTAACCCTAGTTTAAAACCTAACCCTATCACTTCTACAGAACCCAAACCCGAGTTTGCAATTCATACGGATACATTGGGAGGTTTCTGCAATCTGCGTTTATTTACTTTTGACAGAACACAAGTGGCTTAATTATGTTGGAGGACAATGTGTGATTTTAGGGTTACCAATTCATATCAGACCATCCATATGGAGAATACAGTCAGAGAGCGATACAAAGCATTTCACGACAAATAAATCGGGTCAGAAGAGAAAGGAGAAAATTGTCAAAACATATCACCGATGATCAACTATGTGTTTCTCACAAGTGAACAAAAAGGACGCCACGGAAAGCATACGTCCAAAACCGCTGAGCTGCCTACTCCCAAAATCTGCCTCTCCATCACAAAAAATGGATGATTTTAAAAACGTAGCGTATGTATAAATGTATTAATCCAGAGTCATACGCAAAAGCCAAATATCCGACAGTTACCAATCACTCAGTGCGTCCAAATTGTTCACGAACATTGACGTGGTTTTAAATACTGCAAGATAAAAACACAGCGAGCCAGCGAACGGGACCCAAGAACAAGTTACAAACTGGTGTGTGGGGTGTCATCTCGAAGAACACAAGCAAGGTTTCTCGATCACCGAGACACACTAAAGTCATCAACTTTGCTGGCTTGAATGACATTCTCAAGAATTAATACAGTGGGGAGGGAGTTAGAAAAAAAGAAAAGTACATAACACAAGCAACGTGGCGCTTGGGACGAGCGCATCGTTTCTTCAAACCAGCCGCGGTTACCTTTAGTGAAAGAAGACAAAGACTTTGATTTGACCGGCGCACAGGTCAGTAACGCTGCGTCATCCAATTTGGAGAGCAAGTGCGGTTCGCTTTTCACAACTTTACCTCTTGACGTTTTGATAAGGGGGAAAAAAAAAACAAAAAACCCAGCCGCTCAGTGCACGAGCTCCAGCTGGCCGGCAGAGAAGGGCAGCACGCCACTGACGTAGTAGGCGATGCCGAGGGAGAGCAGGGCGATGACCAGCAGCAGCAGCAGGACTCTCCAGAAGCCCAGGTCCTCCACAAACTCCTGCCAGGTGGTGCGGAAGCTGGACAGCACGCCCTCGCTGCGTTGCAGGCTGGGGTTGAGCAGCGAGTGGCTCTCCATGGCGCTGGAGGCACAAGCTCAAGGAGGTTGGGCGCGCGCACGCACGCACGCACGCACGCAAAAATCTATTCAGCGTCTGAGCACCAAGCGTCCGGCCCGAGCACATACCTCTCGCTGTCGGCCATCTGCATGCTCTCCAGTTTGGAGTGAGCTCCTCGGTTAAAACCTTTCACCTCCTGCTCCTCCAGTCCCTCCAGCAGACGGATAGCGTCCTTGTTGACGCCGCGTCTCTTGGCCAGCACCAGCGGCGTGGAGCCGTTGTGATTGCTAGGGTTTGAGAGAGAGAGAGCGAGCGAGCGAGCGAGTCGCGCCGTCAACAACGGTACCTCAACTTAAGAGGCGAGGTCCATCCAGGCCGCACTCGAGTCAAAGGTGCCCTTTTTTAATGAATTGGCTTTGGGCTGAAATGTTACATTTTGGTAGGGCTTTGAATGATGAATGAAGCTTTGGGTGTCCGGTGCCATAAACACGCCGAGTCAGAGCCCCATCTCGCGGGCGGCAGCAGCGTTCAATCTGCAAAACTCCGGCCGGTCCGCTTCCGATCACTAAATGTGTGCTCACGAGTCATGATTTGCAGATTGCATCGCTTACCAAATATCAATCTTCAGCCCATTGGACACCAGGAACTGAATGGTATCGACGTGCCCGCACAGGTGCAGCGCCGTGTTCCCCTGGTAGTCGGTCGCCAACAAATCGGCCCCAAACTTGTGCAGCAGGCGACATATGTCCACGTTTCCCCGCGCCGCAGCTAAGTGCAAGCCGGTGCGACCCCGGTTGTCGCGGATGTTGGGGTCGCAGCCGGTCTCCAGGAGCCTCTTGGCGAAGGCCAAGGCTCCGTCGATGCAGGACTGGAGCAGAGGCACGTTGGTCTGCGACGAGTCGTTGATGAAGACATAGGACATGTCCGAGTGGCTGTCCGAAAATTCCAGCGTACCTGCATCGGGAAGGACAACGTCACTTTCCGAGGATTCCGGAACATTTGACGTGCGGGCCATTCGGTCTCGCCCGGTCGTCGCACAACGTTACTAAAGGCAGAAACGAAGCATCCATCGAAAAAAGCTGACATGTAGCTTAAGCTAACATCGGCAGCATGCGATGCTAATTGTCCGGCCAAATCGACATGAGCTCACGCGCGGCGCGGCGCGACTCGACAATCGACGCACGGGAAAGTGACACGGAGAGGATTCCTCGTTTCCTAGGAGCTGGACGACGACGACGGACGTACCTGCTTAAGACGTCGCAGAGGAGCGGCGGAAATGCTGTTGGCTACCGAGAAGCGCTGTTGAAGCTGCGACTGTCTTCTTCTTCGGAGTCATTTGCTACCATCTAGCGGTCGGGGGTGAAGCTAGCATCCGTGTTTTGCGCAGTACGTATTGATTTGGACGCTTTTATCGGTTTCGCGCGCTCTCGCGAAACCGAGAGCGCGCCGGTCGGTTTTCCTCGGCCGGCCGGCCCTGGACGTACGTCAAGCACAGTTGCATCCAAACCGTTACCGTAAGTTGACGTACGTTCTCCATATTTGCAGCCAAAGCATTACAAGTTGACAGTCACTGACCATCAAGAACGACTTCCAGGAAGGCTCGTTTCTATTGATCAGCTGGAAGCCGATTGGTTGCTCTGGTCCCCGATGAGACATTCATTTATTTACAATCAACAGGAAGAAGGGAGGGGGGAAGAGAGAAAGGAGACAGGACCTCTCTCTCAACTATTAAGTGCATTTTCCATCAAAGATTTTGGAGTCAGTGAACAATAAACCCTCTTGTTATCAAATGTCTGACATCAACTCTCTTTTTTCTTTTCTTTGCTAGCGGCGAATGTGAAATAAACGGAACAGGAGTGTCAGCTCCGGAGCGCAAGCGAATGGAACGACGAGGGAGGGGCCAAAGTCCTCGCCGCAAAGTTCGCGTCTCTCCGCTGGTCCCAGCACAGAGGCGACGCGGCGTCCATTTTGTAGCCTGGAATCATCATCGCCTTGCTCTGAAAACGACGCGGCGGGGCCACAGTCTGTTCGCATCGAGCGGCGGCTGGACCCGCGGCTCGACCTGCGGTGTCCGCGCCCGTCTAGTCGGGCGTGTCGATGCAGAGTTTGGGCGGCGGCGCAAAGTATTTGCCGGGACTCTGCGTGATCACCACGCCCGTTTTTTTGCGGAACACGGGGGCCATCTTGGGCGGCGGCTCGGGGACGGGCGGGTCCTCGGCTGCCTCGGGGTCGTCGCCGCCGCCGCCGCGCCGGAGGTCGTATGAGATGTTGCCGTACTCTCTCAGGAAAGGGAGGAGCTCCAGCAGAAAATGGCAGAAGTCCTTGCGGATGCCAAACCACCCTAGAAGAGAGAATGAGCGGCGCCGTTGTATAACTGCCATTTTTGACGTCACATGGACAAACAAATTGATGAGGATGGACTTGGTCCAGAACATGTCACAAATTGCTGGGAGTCGACAGAAAACCTCTTGCTTTCATTGCCTTCTACTCACAGTGGTTTGCGCCTTTCTGGCCGAAGGCGGTGACCATGAGCGTGAGCAGCGAGAGCCACAGCGGCACGAAGACGCACACGTAGCTCAGGCCGTTGTGGCCGTCCAGCTTGTGCACCAGCAGGATCTGCGCCAGGCCAGAAGAAGGCGGCAAAGGTCAGCCACCCGGCGGCGGCAAAGGTCAGCCACCAGGCCAGTCGCCTGCCTGCCTGCCTGCCTCCCTCCCTCCCTCCCTCGCGCTCACCTCGAAGGTGAGCAGCGGAACCACGATGGTCATCCAGCTGACTGCCATGGTGATGTGAGTCCGCCGCTGCTCGGCGATGATGTCGATGGAGCGGAGGAAGAGCACCGACCAGATGATGTAGTAGAGGACCACCAGGCACAGGAAGGACATGAGGATCCACAGCGGCACGCACACCACCTGCACGCAGAGCGGACCTTTGACTCACTCGGCTCCCTAACCCAAACCCAAGTCGCTCGTCTGGAACGTTTGTTGTTTTTTTGCAAACGGTCGTGATGTGAAGAAAACAGCAGAAACCGCAGCCGTTCTCAACCGCCTCTTCACCGCTGTCGCAGCGGGAGGTCATATTTTGGCTCGCGACAAAATGTTCCTTGTCCCTCACCAGCCAAGGCCAGTTGATAATCCTGTCCAGCCTGAGAGCGATGAAGATGAACTGGAGAATATTCACCGAACAGAACACCTCCAGCTAGGGGGAGAGGAGGTGGTTACTTTTGCACCACCCCGTCCGTCCTTCCGTCCACCCAATGGTTGCTGGAGAAGGCGCATCTCACCTCCAGGGAGCGGTCGTGCCTGAAGCCCCAGACGCACGCCGCCACCGAGACGGGCGACACGAAGAAGAGAGGCATGAAGACCAGCAGCCAAAAGTAGTTGCCGCTCCCCCTGGCCACACGGTCGCACACCAACACCTCGAACATGAGCAAGAGGACGTGAAGCCCCACTGCGATCAGCATGGCCTTGAACTCCACGCAGGTCTCACCTTCAGCCCTGGGGGAGCGGGAAAACGCGCCCAGCTCACATGACTCGAGTCCCCGCAACATCTCAAATGAAAAAAAAAAAACCACCTCTGGCAATTTCGCCAAGATCACCGACGCGCGTACCTGTACTGAGGGTTGCGCGCCCACACTCCGGTGCCCACTGACGCCCCGATGATGACCAGGAGCTTCCACAGCCATATTGGCGTGAAGACTGCCCAGTAGCTCCACTGGATAACCCCATCCAGCCTCAAGGACAGCAACACGGAGAAAAGCAGCAGGCACGAGTAGATCAGGAACTTGCTGTGGGGGGAAGAGAGAGAGAGACAGACAGACAGACAGACAGACAGACAGAGACGCTAGCTCACGTGGTTCACGCCAAATTGTCAGTGGGCGAGAGCAAGACTTGAATTTAACACACTCGAAAGTAATATTCTCCAAGCAACGGCCAGCAACCCGAAAGAACCACTCCCAAGGCGAAGTGACGCCACTGGACTATGGCGCCGCTAAAATGAGGACATCATTGCAATTCATGAATGACCGACCGAAAATAAAGAAATCCTCGTCAAGAACAGATCCGCACATTTGTAGTCGGCTTTATTGCGTGACAATTCAAAGCGGTTGGGTTGCTACGTTCAAAGTCAATGGTAGCACCGTCGGCAGCCACACTTTCCCATTTTTTAACTCTGGAGCCGAACAAGGTCCATATTTGTTCAATTCCTCACACATAGTGTGATGACATTCGGCTAAGGCCACTCGGACGCTCGCTGGGGTTCATTACCTGGGATTAAAATCTTGAAAGAGTCCCCGTAAATTCATGGCGCAGAATACAACGTCCTTTATTTCATTCTTTCCGTTTCTTTGCGATTTGATCTGGTTTTCGACGTTCAAAAGAAATTCCGCGCTAGCAGGCTAGCTTGTTTTTGTTTTTGCCCTAAACCCTCCATCGGAAACGACGTCATGGCACCAAGGGAGGCCTCTTCCGCTCAAAAGCGACCAAAGGAGAAAAAAAAAAAAAAAAGATTATTTTGGCTTGATTTCTCTGCCGTCTTTGTTTGGTTTTAATTCTCTTCGTTCAACAACAACAACAAAAATCTGTTCAGTGGTACTACTTCCTACACAGTGATTAGTTTCAGTTCTTTTGCTTGTAAAATGTTGACTGAAACGGAATCAAACCCATGTCGGAAACGTTATTCTTTCACAACTGAAAATCACGATTGAGCCGGAATTGTTTCTCATCCGCTAGCAGTGAGTCTCAAAAGTGTACCGTGGCTCACAGTTGCATTTCACTTTTTTAGCACAATGGACTTCGGCTTGAATAAAAGTCCATTTTTTATCTATAGTTCGCCTCAATCGAACTGTTACATCCAATGCATTGGAAATGAATGATTTAAGCCCTTTTCTTTTTCTGTTCAAATTGTGCAGAACGTTTCAGTGTCTTCAAATGATATTTCATTGCACTTGTTAGAAACAAACCTCTGATTAGTGGCTTTCACATTGGCCAACCATGTTGTATTTCAATGTCTGTCAAGATGGTGGTACTCTAAAAGTCAAGAATGTTTTTTTTCTCTCAATGGTTAGCTGGTGTAAAAATGTGAAATGTAAACATACGGTATATAGCATTTTCAACAGCGCTTATGCTGTTCAGGGTCGCTTGCTGGAGCCCATCCCGCCCCAGCTGACAACGAGCAGATGACACCCCGACACCCTGAACTGGTCGCACGTATCCAAAGGAACACTGATCGATCCCACGCCGCCCTACCCGCACGCAAGTCGGGCACGTGTTGCCCGAAACCATGAGCCACTCTACGGACGGGTTAAAAGTGATGGAATTCAATGGGAAAAGCCTTGCACAGGAGTATTCCTTTGATGCAAATGCAATCTAACAGTTAACAGTTGTCGCACAACTCTGTACCGTGATGGTATCAGGGGTCGCGCTGCCATTCGACTGTGGCAAAATCCGCACCGGCCGAGCGGCTACGTGAGCAGCTCTGTATGGCAAAAATGAAGGCCACAAGACCTACAAACAAAGCGCCGACTCAAGGCAAACTCTATCCACCGAGGCCACTTTATAGAATGCTACGAATAACACAACACTTAGAGAGGAATGGAATGGAACTTGAGGTTAGGAGAACTGAATGTTGGACGTTAATTTGTAGACATCTTGCGGATCATGTAGTTAAGGATTCCCCCGTGGTGGAAATAGGCCAATTCCACGTCGGTGTCGAACCTCATCCGTACGCCAAAGGTTTTGCCCGTGTCCAACTGTCGGGAGAAGAAGAGCTAGGAGAAAGCGTCGTATACAAGAAGGCGCGTCTTCACCAGACAGCGTACCGTCACGGCCACGATCATCCCGGGGGCCATGTTCTCAGGGATGGCGACGTGGAAGCGTTCTCTTCCGGTCAAGCCCAGACTCTCCGCGTTGTCTCCCGGCAAATACTCCAGCGGGATGATTCCCATTCCCACCAGATTGCTCCGATGGATCCGCTCGTAGCTCTCGGCGAGAACAGCCTTGATGCCCTTGATTTGGGGGGGGGGGGGGAACGTGGCTCACTGCCTTCAAGGAAAGCATACTCTTGTGCTAGTTTTTAATGATATTTGATCGGTTTTGTTACTTGGTGATTTGTCCATCATAAATCAAATTCAATATTATTATTATTATCATTATTAGTATGAAGGGGCGTTCCTACCAGCAATAATGGACCTTTGGCTGCCCAATCTCTCGAGCTACCCGAACCATACTCCTTCCCGGCAAGAATCAGGAGCGGGACCCCCGATTGGCCGTATCGCTCGGCGGCATCAAAAACGTCCATCTTGACACGGGGAGGGAACAGACAAATTATGATGATTGAGAACCAACCATCAGGGAGTGGCATCAAAGTCTTCATCCGTTTGTGCACAGCAAAGCCCCATTTCTCATATTGCCCAAATATGCAAAGTTGGGCGGGCGCCCGCTTACCACTTCACCAGTGGGCAGGAAAACAGTTTGTGGCGCTTGCTTGTTGAGGAATTTGTTAAACAGGCGAATGTTGGCAAACGTCCCCCGGGCCATGACGGCGTCATTCCCTCGACGGGAGCCGTAAGAGTTGAACTCGCGTGGGCTGATGCTGTTACCAAAGAAAAAAAAAAAGGAAGGCAATGAAATGTTTGTATTCCACGCCACGGCGTCATTGCTTCCATTGCCATCGCTCGCTCGCTCGCTCGCTCACCCTCTGCTTGACAGGTAGCGGGCGGCGGGGCTGCTTCTGGTGATGTTCCCAGCAGGGGAAATGTGGTCCGTCGTCACCGAGTCGCCCAAGTTCAGCAGCACGTAGGCGCCGTCTATGGCTCCGGGAGGATTTAACTGCATGCTCTGAAGAAAAGACCAGCAAGCGTGTTCCAAAATGAAGATCTCTTCTATGGCAGGCAGGCAGGCAGCCAGGCAGGCAGCCAGCCAGGCAGGCAGCCAGCCAGCCAGGCAGGCAGGCGACGAACCACACCCTGCCCAAAAGAATTTACCAAGCCATCAAAGAAGGGCGGGGACTTGATATACGTGGAGGTGGCATCCCAGGGATACAGCTCGTCTGACGGCGCCACCAGAGAGTTCCAGCGTTCGTTCCCTTTCTGCAACCACATTCCGTCTTCAACAACGACCGGCAGAGCAAAAGAGCGGGCGGGCGGGCCCCCCGGCAGGCCCCCCGGCAGGCCGCCCGGCAGGCCGCCCGGCAGGCCGCCCGGCAGGCCGCCCGGCAGGCCGCCCGGCAGGCCGCCCGGCAGGCAGGCCGACCTACCTCGACGTTTTGGTAGACTTCTCTGAACATTGTCGGGATGACAAACTTTGTCTCCTCTTGCTGGATCTCTTCACGTGTGGGCCAGATGTCCCTCAAGAAGACCTCTCGGCCATGGGAATTAACGGCTACAAAAAGCAGACGTTTGTATTGAATAGGGTGCCACGGCTCCCCGATTGACTAAACCTATCCACCCACCGATGGGTTCTGTCTCAAAGTCAATCTTTACGGTCCCGGCTATGGCGTAAGCAATAACGAGCGGCGGCGAGGCAAGGTAGTTGGCTCTGGTATTGGGGTGGACGCGACCTTCAAAGTTTCGGTTTCCTGACAGGACGCCAGCGGCGACCAAGTCTCCCTGAAAAACAAAGGCACGGACAGAAGCGTTGCTGGAATGAATGAGGAGGAGCGTGAAATCCAGCGTCTTGTCTAACCCTAACCCTCTAGCGCACCAGCTACAAAGCAAACGACAGTAATACCTGGGAGATGGCCTCCACCACCGGCTCCGGGAGGGGTCCACTGTTCCCTATGCAGGTCATGCAACCGTAGCCGACCACCTCAAAGCTGGAAAAGAGAAGAGAGCGATCCGTACATAGCCGCTTCCTTGGCATCCAATGACAGTTACGCTTTCCCTTTTATGAGCGGATCCGCCGCCGCATTCCGAAGCAATGGTTTTGGAATGGGCCTAAAATGGCTGCTGGAGAGAAGCTCATTGTCGAGCCGCCTCCGCGTTGTGAAAAGCCAGATGAGGTGGCTCGGCCCCGCTGAGGTGGTCCGGCTCACCTCCGGGGACACGCCAGCGAGGCTATGCGGGAAGGCCTCGGGTTCCCCCGCCGGACGAGGTGGCACCGCAAAGGCATCCCGCAGGGCTCTTTGTCGAAGCCCCGCGTTTTCTGCGCGTTACGTGGGTCGGTTCGTTCGACGCGTCGCACCGAAAGCGCCGGCCCGCCCGCCCGCCCGCCGTCTCCGTATGTTGAGCACCTTTGGGCGAATGCAGTTTTGCAGCTTACCCCAACTGAGAGAGATAGTCCATGACACCGCTCTCCTTCAGGTAATAGGTCACCACTCCACTGCCGGGCGAAAGGCTAGTCTTGATGTAAGGCCTCACGCTTAAGCCGTTCTCCACCGCCTTCTTAGCAAGTAGTCCTGGAAGAAAAGCCCAATTGATAGATAATCCAGACGTGAAAAAAGGAGGAGCGATTTGAAAAGGGGCGACCCACCGGCTCCGAGCATGACGGACGGGTTGCTGGTGTTTGTGCAGCTGGTGATGGCCGCGATCACGACAGAGCCGTGGCTTAACGAGTAGTCTTTTCCGTCGTAGCGGAAGGGGACCGTTGCGCTCTGACCATCCGGGGCCACGGCAAAGCCTTTGAAACCTTGCTGGATTTCGGGCATAGCAGGTCAAACGCGGCACCTGCGGCTAGCTTCCGATGCTCCGGCGGCGGCAACGAGAGACGAGACGCCGCCGGGCACCGGAGTTTCAACGAGCAGTCAAATCATCAACAAGAATGCAAACTCACCTTTGCGGCCAGACACCTTTCAAAGTCTTTCTTCATGTCTGAGAGAGGAATTTTGTCCTGAGGTCTCTTGGGCCCACTGCAGCACGGAACCACCGTCCCGAGGTCCAACTCTACAACCTTCGACGAGAGCCGCAAAGTCATTTTCCAGACCGGGTCGGTCGGATGCCCGTCAGTGGCGCAGACCTGACTGAAATCTGGATCCTGGGAGACGTCGCCGTAGTCCCGGAACATGCCCACGGCCTTCAGATACTTTGTAATGTAGGCCAGCTTTTGTGCCTCTCGCCCTGATTTGAGAGAAAAGAAATCACGGGCCTCCCCAAATCCACTCAGCGCTGGTGACTCGTCACTCACCGGTCTGCTTGAGGTATTCCACGCTGACGTAATCCACCGGAAAGAACGCTGCGGTGGCTCCGTATTCTGGACACATGTTGGAGATGGTGGCTCTGTCCGCAATGGACAGCTGAGTCACGCTGGGACCGAAAAACTCCACAAACTTGCCGACGACCCCCACTTGGCGCAGATGCTGGGAAAGCACAGACGCAAACAGGTGACGCTCGATGTTTGAGGCAGGCAGGCAGGCAGGCAGGCAGGCAGGCAGGCAGGCAGGCAGGCAGGCAGGCAGGCAGGCAGGCAGGCAGGCAGGCAGGCAGGCAGGCAGGCAGGCAGGCAGGCAGGCAGGCAGGCAGGCAGGCAGGCAGGCAGGCAGGCAGGCAGGCAAGCAGGCAGGCAGGCAGCCAGGCAAGCAGGCAGGCAGCCAGGCAGCCAGGCAGGCAGCCAGGCAGGCAGCCAGGCAGGCAGCCAGGCAGGCAGCCAGGCAGGCAGCCACGCAGGCAGCCACGCAGGCAGCCACGCAGGCAGCCAGGCAGGCAGGCAGGCAGGCAGGCAGGCAGGCAGGCAGGCAGGCAGGCAGGCAGGCTCCTTCCTCGAAAGAGGGCTCCGTTACCTCGGTGACGGTGAGAACAATGTCGGTGGACGTAATGAAGCGGTCGGGGCTGCCGCGCAACTTGTATCCGACCACCTCGGGTAGAACCATGCTGATGGGCTGACCCAGCATCACCGCCTCTGCTTCGATGCCACCCACGCCTACGCCGAGGAGACCAAGCAAACTCAATTGAGAACGCCGCTCCTCGCCAATGACCGCGTGATACGGTCGAGCGGAATTTGGACGGGTTCCCTTCAAAACGGGCGACTTACCCCATCCCAGAACACCGAGGCCATCGATCATGGTGGTGTGGGAATCGGTGCCCACCAGGCTGTCGGGGTAGAAAAAGCCTCGGTGGTTAAACACCACCCGGGCCAAATACTCCAAGTTGACTTGGTGGACAATCCCCGAGCCGGGCGGAATGATACGCATGTTCCTGAAAGCTTGGGAGCCCCACTAAAAATAAAAGACAGACAAAGCCATGCCCGTTACAATCAAACTGTTGTTCAAATCTACTGTCCAAACATAAATGGCACAGGCATTCCCCAGGGCTCTTTCTCGGGGCCCGCCGCATTGACTTTACGTTCAATCGCTGCGTCCCATCCAGCCAACCTTTGGCTCGGGTTCCAGACGACGGAATTCCAACGGCATCGAGTCCGACGCATCGTTTCAACGTACCTACGAGCACGTCGCCACTATACGTGCGTCGCTGACATGCATTCGGCATACCATTACGGCTCGTGAGTACCTTGAGGAACTGGAACCTCTCTCTGTTGCGCTCAAACTCCAAGTTTTGATTTTTCTGGAGGCTATCAGACCTTAAGAAGGGAAAGAAAGGGGAGAAAAAAGAAAGACCATGACATATAAACGGAGCATTTCAAAGCTGGAAGAAGTATATCTTACTTTTTGTTAAAGTCCACTTGGACAGAATGATCAATGACGAGGTCAGCCGGGCAAACGGGATTGATTTTGGCAGGGTCTCCGCCAAGTTTAACCACCGCATCGCGCATGGCGGCAAAATCCACCACAGCGGGTACACCGCTGTCAAGAAAAAGCAAACAAAGACTGCAATTGCACCACAGAAGAAAGAAAGAAAGAAAGAAAGAAAGAAAGAAAGAAAGAAAGAAAGAAAGAAAGAAAGAAAGACAGACAGACAGACAGAAAGAAGTGGCGCGGACTTACGTGAAGTCCTGCAGGATGACGCGCGCCGGCATGAACGGGATCTCCACCTTCTGCGTCTGGCTTTGCTTCCAGTTGAGGATATTTTCCACGTCAGACTGTTTCACCAGAAAGCCGTCGCAGTTTCTGACGGCAGACTCCAAGAGAACGCGGATGCAGAACGGCAAGCTCCCTAAAGAACCGAACCGAGCGTCGTGAATGTCGGGCTCCTTGTTTGAGAATAGGAAGGAAGTGGTTCAAGCTTCTCGGAAAAGCCGCGGCAACGGATGACATTTTACCATATCTGGGATCTTCAAGTTTGGAGAGATTATAGAAATGCTGATTTGCAACCTGGGAATCCAGAGGCTCCACTATACGTTGGAATGGATGATTGACAGTTTCAGCCATCCTCGCCCAGTGGGTTTGCGCAAATCTAAAAGAAAAACGCAAATCCAAATGAAGGGCACTCGATCGGGTTTGATGCCCTCGCTCAGGCCCGCCCCACTCATTTGGTCGACATTTTCAAATGGAGGTAGTCAAAGTAAAACACATCTTTAAGTACAGAACAATATGTGAAATCTACTCAAGTACTAATATTATGAGGCGTTTGCTAACAGCCGGACCCGTTTTTTGAGTTACGGAAAGTATCTTGGGGTGGGATTGTCGGTATTTCTCCGTCAGTAACTATTGTTGTGACCATTAACTTGAGTTGAGACAGTTGACGTTTCATGTAAATATATCAAACGCTTTCAATGTTCTCGCTGCCTTTCAACCACACAGCATGATAATCGGTGCGTGTGACCCCGACCCGACCCGACCCGACCCGACCCCCAAGCCCCGTCTCTCCCAGTTGCATAATGTTGCTTTCTGTCAAAGTCGAAAGTCTGCAGCACGGCCCTGGCTTAGCATTAGCCACGCTGTCAAAGTCACATTTTGGGTTGCGATAGAACGACGAGAACGGCTTCGTGGTGCAACTTTGTGCGCCTTTCACTTGGACGGCCAGGGGTAGTGTGAAAAAAGAAATCAATTATACGTCAACTGCCAAAGTTCTGGAACATAATTCTTGCTGCCGGCCATATAGCTCGAGCTACTTGGATTAGAGAGAAGACGCCGAATTAGTAGCAGAGTCTGATCACGGGTGCCTTGTACGGCAAACGACGGCAAACAAGTGATGTGCGGCGGGCGGACTGTACCTCGTCACAAAAATCGGCGTTTGACGTCGCTGCTACCCGAAGCGAAGGCGGAAGTCATCTGCGGCGGACCTTGTACGGCAACTCCACTTGGACAAACTACGTAGAGTGCTTGCTATACATAGATGGGGGAGGGCTGGCTGGCTGGCTGGCTGGATGGGATGGATGGATGGATGGATGGATGGATGGATGGATGGATGGATGGATGGATGGATGGATGGATGGATGGATGGATGGATGGATGGATGGATGGATGGATGGATGGATGGATGGATGGATGGATGGATGGATGGATGGATGGATGGCTGGCTGGCTGGCTGGCTGGATGGCTGGATGGCTGGCTGGCTGGATGGCTGGCTGGCTGGATGGCTGGCTGGTTGGCTCCCTGGCTCCCTTCGTGGGCCTTAACGTCCGGTGGAAAGCTTGTCAGTGTGCACATTCGGAATGAAAAATTGATAAAAATGTAAAAATATTAAAAAAAATCAGCATATCCCTTCAGAAGTGCGCTGTGAGTCTCACAAAAATGGCACTACCCCCCCCCCCCCCGGAAAAAGGCTACTGTAAATTCCCCTCAATTTGCACAGGCTCAAACAATACAAAGTTGCGGACTGCTGCAAATCCCACCAAAGTTGGGCTGGGCGGCGGGGCCGAGGCGAAAGAAAAGAACCGCTGGCCTGGCGTGCTTCCATTTCTGATAAAGCGTGCGGAATGTGGTTGGGGCCTTTTGAGAGACAAGACGCAACTTGTAGAACTGAA
Organism: Syngnathus leptorhynchus; assembly: GCF_054491065.1. Classification (NCBI taxonomy): domain Eukaryota; kingdom Metazoa; phylum Chordata; class Actinopteri; order Syngnathiformes; family Syngnathidae; genus Syngnathus; species Syngnathus leptorhynchus. Next base: position 95,644 of record NC_141196.1, read on the forward strand.
ATGTAAGGAACCGCTATGCCAATGACGGAGAGCTCGCGGCATCGAGGAGAGCTTCCAGTATGGCAAGTACCCTCAGAAGAAAAGGACGTTGAAAAGCAAAGGACAGTGGCTGTCGTGCCTGATGATGCACGCACGACTTTGTTCCATGTGTTTGGGACTGGCTGGCGAGGAGAACGTCCTTTATGCTGTCACTTTTACCATCAGGTCCACACCCAGCCGCCGAGTTCAGCACGGACCCGCCCACGCACGCACGCACGCGCGCGCGCGCGCACGCGCGCACGCACGCACGCACGCACTCGGGGGGTTTGCTCGGCGAGCACGAACATGGAGCGTTTTTCTCCCACGATGGAAGACATCTGGCTTGGACGTACTCCAGAGTAATGCGCGTGGAAGTCATTTGCGATTGGCGGCGCGATCGACGCGAAGCCGGCCAGCCTACTCACGCGTCGATGCACGCATTTGACAAGACGATGGGAGAGGCGAGAGGCTAAAGGCGACCGCAGTGCAATCGGGGCTGCAGTAGCGCAATGTTGATTCTGTGGGTTCCGCTCACTTTGCTCCTCGGCTTCATCGTGTCACACACGTGGAGCTCCAAGCGGGCGTCGGAGTTGGCCAAAGCGCCGTCGTTGTCGTCGTCGCCGCCGCCGCCGCCGCCGCACATCGTCTTTATCTTGGCGGACGATCAGGGCTTCCGGGACGTGGGCTACCACGGCTCCGAGATCAAGACGCCCACCCTGGACCGACTGGCGGCGCGGGGAGTCAAGCTGGACAACTACTACGTGCAGCCGCTGTGCAGCCCGTCCAGGAGCCAGCTCATGACCGGCAGGTACACTGGGAACACGCGGAGGGAAACACTACTGAACTGACTTGATTCATTCATGCTTGCAGTGGAGCCAAAAAGGTCCCAGTGAAAAATAAGCAGAACTTTACAATAACAACAATAAAAAATGTAAAGACATTTTTTTTCAAAGCAGCGGGCATGGAAAAAGTGTCAGTTCTGGTGGCCATGCCGTTCCGCGCTGTCGTCGACTGCTGCCACATCGTGACGAAGTTTGCCCATCGATCAGATGCAGACAGTGACGCTGTGAGCGGGCAGGCAGCGATTGAATCGAATCATGTCGGAAAACTAAAGTAAGACCGAGCATTCTGAGGACAAAAACAAAACAGCAACACTGATTCAAACACAGCAACCCTGGTCCAAAAACTATCGTGAAATCAAAGGAAAATAAAAACGACAAAGGATCTCAAAGTGTCGTAACCTCGGGAAGTGGCCGACGGGATGAAACAGCCATGTTTGGTCTCGCCTCAGTGACAATGCTCGATGCGATGCAAACGTTGATATTTTTCCAAGAAGAGCGGTGAGCGTGCAAGCGAATCCATCAAAGGGATGAAAAGTACGTAGAGAAGCTGATTTGAGATATTTGACAATTGTGGAGCGCGAGCGAGGTGACTAACCGCGCGGCGAACCGACGTGGTCTGAAGCCGCCGCAGTCTGAAGCCGCTGCCGTCTGAAAAATGCCACTGCGGTCTGAAGCCGCCGCAATCTGAAGCCGCCGCAGTCTGAAGCCGAAGTCGCCGCTGCCGAGGCTGCCGAGGCCGCCGCTGTCGAGGCCGCCGAGGCCGCCGCCGCCGCCGAGGCCGCCGCCGAAGCCGCCTCCGGCTTTTGCACAAAAGAGAGAACGTCAAAGACACACGGCCGCGCCGGCCGGCTTTGCTTTGTCTCGCAGGTACCAGATCCACACGGGGCTCCAGCACTCGGTAATCCGAGCCAGCCAGCCCAACTGCCTCCCCCTGGACCAGGCCACCCTGCCGCAGAAGCTGAAGCAGGCGGGCTACTCCACGCACATGGTGGGCAAGTGGCACCTGGGTTTCTACAAACGCGGCTGTCTGCCCACCCGGCGGGGCTTCGACACTTTCTTTGGCTCGCTGCTGGGAAGCGGCGACTACTACAGCCGCTACAAGTGCGAGGGTCCCGGGGCCTGCGGCTACGACCTGCACCAGGGCGAAGAGGCCGCCTGGGAGCAGGACCGCGGCTCATACTCCACGCTGATGTACACGCAAAAGGCCATCGGGATCTTGGCCCGGCACGACCCCGGCGAGCCCTTGTTCCTCTACCTGGCTTACCAGGCGGCACATTCGCCGCTCCAGGTCCCGGCCGGCTACCTGGAGCGCTACGCGGGCATCGCCAACCCCCGGCGCCGCAAATACGCCGCCATGGTCTCGTGCCTGGACGAAGCCGTGCGCAATCTGACCCTGGCCCTCAAACGCTACCGTTTCTACCACAACACGGTCCTGGTGTACTCGTCGGACAACGGGGGGCAGCCCCTGGTGGGGGGCAGCAACTGGCCCCTGCGGGGGAGCAAGGCCACGCTGTGGGAAGGGGGCATCCGAGCGCCGGGCTTTGTCCACAGCCCCCTGCTGGCCAACAAGGGCACCCGCTGTCGCTCGCTGGTGCACATCACCGACTGGTTCCCCACGCTGGTGACCCTGGGCCGGGGTACCCTGGAAGAGGACCTGCGCCTGGACGGCTACGACGTCTGGGAAGCCATCAGCGAAGGGCGCCCGTCGCCCCGCCGGGACATCCTCCACAACATCGACCCGCTTTACGTCAAGGCCAAAAACGGCTCGTGGAAGGCAGGCCACGGCTTGTGGAACACGGCCGTGAGGGCGGCGCTGCGGGTGGGCCACTGGAAGCTGCTGACGGGAGTCCCCGGTTACGGCGACTGGGTTCCGCCGCAGACCTTCAACCCACAGGTACGGCTTTTGGGGGCATATGACAGACAGTTCAGGAGCAGTTCCGGAGCAGTTCAGAAGCAGTTCAGGAGCAGTTCAGAAGCAGTTCAGAAGCAGTTCAGAAGCAGTTCAGGAGCACTTCAGGAGCACTTCAGGAGCACTTCAGGAGCAGTTTAGAAGCAGTTTAGAAGCAGTTCAGGAGCAGTTCAGGAGTTTTACTGCACTTTACCGGCTGAAAGCCGACCCGAGGCTTAGTCCCACCTACCTCTTTTTCTCCACCCAGCGGCTGAGCCTGCGGCAGCACAGCGAACGGGTCCGCCGGGACCGCGGCAAGTCCCTGTGGCTGTTCAACATCAGCTCGGACCCCTACGAGCGGGTGGATTTGTCGCAGCGCTACCCGGACGTGGTCAAGAAGATGCTGATGCGGCTGGCCCAGCACAACAAGACGGCGGTGCGTGTGCGCTACCCGCCCAAAGACCCGCGCTCTAACCCGCAGTACAACGGCGGGGTGTGGGGCCCCTGGTACGAGGAGCCGCACGGGGGCCGTCCGCTGACCAACCGTCTGAGCGGCAGAGGCGACGGTGAAAAAGGGACTTCAAGTAGGTCGGAGCTAACGTTGCGCAAATAAAGGCATCGTCCGACCAGGAAAAGTCATTGTGCCCAGAAGTCGGGAAATGGGTCAAAAGTATCAAAAGAGCTAAGTCAGGATCTTGCACATCAAGTTATCCTGTCTCGAAAGAAAAGCCGTCGTATCGGGCGCTCCCAATAAACGCTGAGCCGACAGTGTCAAATGAAATGAAAAAGAATCGTGTTGGGCAAGTCTGGTCAAAAGCGCAATCTTTCGGATGAGGGGAAAAAGGGACATTTCATAAGAAGAAGCAGACGTCGCAAGAATGTCATCACAGAAAAGGGGGGGAGAGCGAGAGACATTTGCCTCGGACCATCCGACCGAGTAAAACTTGTTGGGGGAGGGGGTTACGAACGACAAGGCACGCCTTTGCACTTGACGACCGCTCCAGCTGAGGAAATAAAGGCGCTTCTGAAACTCCCGCTGTGTCTGGCCACGGCGCCGTCCGTCCGTCCGTCCGTCCGTCCTTCTGTCCTTCCTTCCTTCCTTCCTTCCTTCCTTCCTTCCTTCCTTCCTTCCTTCCTTCCTTCCTTCCTTCCTTCCTTCCCAGAGCATCTGGGGCGCTTTAGATACGCATGTCCAGCTGGCGCCCCGTCCCGTCCCGTCCGCCTGGCCTCGGGCTCCTCCCACCCGCATCCCGCTTGACGTTTGGGATGGGTGGTGGTGGGGTCCCACCCTTCGCCCCTCCCCCCACCTTCTGTCGCTCAACCATTAGACATGCGTTTGACAGTCAGAATATGAAAAAGAGAGTCAGACATAGTGACGCAAAAGTCACAATTAAAAAGGTCGTGTAGAAAGAAGTTGATGAAAGTTGAGAATTATTCCGAGAAAGTCTGCATTTACGATTGGGGGGAAAAAGGTTGAAATGGACCATTTGGAATGGGAAAGAAGGTGAAAAGGGGGCAAAGTGCAGAGTTGCTATTTGCAAAGGAAAGTCCAAAGCACATCTTTGTGCAAGCACCAGTCCAAAGGGATACTTTGAAAGCAACAGCACATCTTTGCGCAAGTACCAGTCCAAAGGGAGACTTTGAAAGCAACGTTCCCAAAAAAACAGAGAGACAAAAGTGGAGTGAGTCCACCTGGATCCTGCCTGCCTGCCTGCCTGCCTGCCTGCCTGCCTGTGAGTCCACCTGGATCCTGCCTGCCTGCCTGTGAGTCCACCTGGATTCTGCCTGCCTGCGTGGCTGCCTGCCCGTTCTGCCAGGGGAGAAAAGATCTGATCTGGCGACAATGCTTTGGCATCTTTGTGTGGCTTTGCTCTCCCTGGGCGGGATCGGAAGCAGCCCGGTGAGTGTCCAGTGGGCCGCAAACAGCAGTCAGCCCGTTACAGGTAAGCCTGAACAGAACAGCACGCAGAAGCAAACGGTCGTGCGAGCATTTGGATTCTTTCCAGCTCACCGGCAGGAGATCATCCGAGCCACCGTCAAGCTGCTGAGCGCCATCGCCAGAGGAGATTACGACACGTACCGGTTGGTCAGTTGCGTAGCCAGCGGTCGGTTGCAATCGCGTCTGACGCTTCGCCTTTGTGTCTCAGGGAAATGTCCCATCCGACTCTCTCCAGCTTCGAGCCCGAAAGCCTGGGCGTCCTCGTGCGCGGCTTGGAGTTCCATCGCTTCCTCGTGCAGAACGACGGTAACGACCACCTCTCGTTCAAATGAGAAACCATGCCTTGCTCCGTCCAGAACAAATAGCGGAACAAAAAGAATCAGACGGAGGAGGTTACGTTGCAGCCGCCCCGCCCGCATGCTCGCAAAGGCTCCAGCCTCTTTCTTGCGCGCGTCGTGTCGAGCTTGCCGAGGAATTTGCGTCCCCTTCCTTGCGGGCGGCGGCGACTCGCTACTTAGTTCATCTCGCGCAAAAGAGTCCCTGGCCATTTGGACCGGTGCTAAAGGTCACGGCGCCGCCTGGCCGCCATGTCTTTTCAGGACGTGCCGGTCACACGCTGGTGGTGGAGCCCCTGGTGCACATGCTGAGCCAGGACGCCGCCTGCATGGCCTACGTGCGCCTCACTCTGACGCCGGGCCGGCGCGCCAAGGCGGAGGAGACGCGCGTCTGGCGCCGAGGCGACGACGGCACCTGGCGCCACGTCCACTTCCACAGGAGCGTCTCGGCCGCGCCGCACACTAACTGACGCAAAGTCCGTCCCCCAAATGACGACGCTGACCTCATTTGTCCCCAAAATGATGACTCCGCGAGCCACGGCCACAACCTCGTCGGGAATTTATTTGCAAACACAATCATCAAACAAAGACATTGGGCAAGCTGCACGGCGCGCGCACACACACACACACACACACACATTCCTCAACAAATTCTCTGTCATACGCTCTTGCTCATTCTCACACGGAGTAGTCGCCATATACAGTAGCTGGAAATGAATAAAGGTGCATCTCCTGAACCGTCCGTCTGTCCGTCGGCCACATCGGGACAACAGGGATGCGCTCTTTGGCCACACAATGAAGGATGGATGGGTGGATAGATAGATAGATCCTCCCCACCCCCCCGAAAAGGAAGGAAGCGTGAAAATGTCGCCAACGGTGAGAATGAACAGTCCATCAATCGGAATGAAGACGGAAAAGACAAGAAAAGAAAAGGTTACGCGGCTGCTCAGCTCCATCGTCCACCCGGTCGGCGGCGGCGGCGGCGGCAGTTGCTTTTGGCATGGCCATCGCTCGGCTGTTGGACTTTACGCGCCTGGCTTCTGATGGGGCACCTTGACACACACACGCAAAATGGAAAAATGGCATGTCAGAAGCAAAACTACAATTGCTTTGGAAAAAAAACACCAAAACATGGGGATGCAGTATATATTGCGCAATAAAACAAGACGGAATGACAACGGTGAGAAAAAAGTCATCGGGCTACGAGGCATCAATATGGAGGGAAAAAATGTAAGGTCGCTTCATCTGAAGGAAAATGGCATTGTGCGGTGTCAATGCAAAAATAAAATGCAAAAAAGAGGAAGCCATGCGTGAGAAGAAAGTCAGAAAAAAAGCTCCTACTCCAGCGTGCGTCACCGGTCGGGGAAGTCTCGGCGTAAGAGCGCCCGCCGCCGCCGCCGCCGCCGCCGCCGCCGCCGCCTGTTCCGAGCGCGTCGACCCGGCCGCCCCGCCGCTGCAAGAAAGAGGACCTGAATGGCGGCGCAGAGGCTCATTAGATGCCAAAGGCGCTTTTGAAAGGCTCACCACGTGGCCTCCATCTCGTTGTGCCCTTTGGACTCAGGTGACGCCGCCGAGGCGCCGGCTCCGCTCTCCGCCGTGTCCGTGCGGCGGCTATCGCTCTCTTTCTCCACAAATGCGCCATCTGCACGGAAGGACGAGATTCCGTTGAGAGAGCAGCGCTTTCATCTTTGGGCCGATGCAAAAGCAAAGCGCCAAATACTGCCAAAAATACTTGACTGACGAGCTAACAAAAGTGCTTTTCCAGAATGGACGCAAAGTACACAGAGTACAGAAGTGCCAAAGGCACAGGCGGACAGACGCCTACCTGGACTTTGAGGGATCGGTCGCCCCTGCGTCTCGCCAGCACAGCTGCGCCGGCGCCTCCCGGAGCCCGACGCGTGCCTTTCCGTGGCGCTTTGGTCCCGGCGGCGGCGACGGTCTTCCTCGGGCCGCTGGCCGACCTCCTCCAAAGACGGCTCCGAGTGCCGGCGCGCCTCGCCGGCATCTTTGCGAGACGCTCCGCCTTTCCCTTTGACGGGTAGTCTCGAGCGGAAGGCTTTTGCTTTCGACTCGGGCCCGGTCCAGGCGGTGCCGGCGGACGTCTTAGCCTTGACCAAAGTCCCTTGGGACGGCGCGGCAGTTCCGTTTGTCGGCCCTCTGCTCTTTTTGTCTCGAGCAGATCTGAGCAAAGAATCTGCCTCGGGAGACTTTGACTTGATGGGAATGCGCGATTTGGAGGCAGCGCCGCCACCGCCGCCTGGCGCCGTTTGCTTTTGAACCCGCCGGGCTAGCTCGGACGGGCTTTTCGGAGGGACTCCACACGAATCGGGGGGCTCTGCGGCTGACTTTGAGTCTTGCCGAGAAGAGTGGGATGACTCTGTTCCCCGCCCCGAGCCGCTAAGAGCAGATTCTGCCGTCTCTGCGTTGACGGTCGCATGACCGGTAGAGCCTGGATCCAAACGGGAGGAGTCACCGTGATGTGTCGGAGCCTCCGGGCTTTCTGGGTCGCGGTGATCTTTGGCCCAACGAGTAGAAAGGCCCATTTTGGGGATTTTCAATTTGGCGGACGTGTGATCGAGCTCAGTCATTGACGGAAGGCGCCAATCGGGACTTTGTTCGGAGCACTCCTCGGTCTTGAGCTCTACTTTTAGGTCGAGGCCGACGTCCGGCCGGCCGGCCGGCGCTTCGCCTTCTCGCCCGCCCGCGTTCTCCGATACGGGCCCCTCGAGGGCATGTTGGGCAATTTGGAAAAAAGCAAAAGCCCCGCCGTCCTCCTGGCAGCTCCTCTTGGTCATGTCGATGGCGCCGCTTCGGGTCATTTCAAAAAGTTTCCCTTCCTGGAAGAGAAACGGGTTGGGTTCACTCGTCGGCGTGCTGCCCTCGGTTGGCGTTTTCTCCTCCGGTGTGGTGTCGGCTGTCCCTGGCAGAGACGGGGAGCTTGCCGCCGCCGCCAGAGACGGTGAGCCTGCTGCCGCCACCAGAGACGGGGAGCCTGCCGCCGCCACCAGAGACGGGGAGCCCGCCGCCGCCGCCGCCACCGCCGGTAGCGCCAGATCGAGTATCTCCACTTCCTCCGCTTTGCCAAAAGCACAGCACTCCGTCTTGGCGGTGACGCCTTTGGACTCAGTTCTGGGACGGTCAAGTTCTTCCTCTTCCGCGTGGTCGTAGATACAGAACTCGGGGGGTTTGGCGGTTTGACTCCCCGGAACCTCTGGCGCCGCTTCGGTTACGTTGGGTGGAAACGGGGCAGTTTCTCCCGACAACTTTTGCTCATGGCTTCTTTTTGCCGTATTCAACCTTGCGGAAGGTCCGTCATCCGTGGCGGCAGCAACAGGCGGCGGCGGCGGCACAGCGGCCGGCTTTTGGACTTTTGAGGAGTCCGTGTGGGTTTCCTCCGGACCGATTGGAGCCGTTGTTTGGCGGACATCCTTTGCCTGGGACCGGTGGGTGGCAGCGGCTGAAAGACAAGAGGAGGCAACTTGAATTCGGGGCTGACGGGGAAACCTCACCAGGTGACCTGGGAAACTCCACTGATTTCTTTCTAGCTCAAACACTTTTGGGAGCATCCTCCGGCCGCCGCTTTGAATGGGAAAGAACGGTCAGGATGCAGAATGAGGAAGTGCTCACTTACCTGGTCGTCGCGAGCAAGAAGAGAGAGCACTCTTACCGGAATTTGCGGGAACCCGGTCCCGGTCGGCGGCGCGGGCCCCCGGCTGTGGGAAATGCCCAAATGCTCGGTGGGAGGACTCGGATTGACCGGCGGGATGGTCTCCCATGAGCGGCGGCGACTCCGGCCTCTCAACAGGGCTGCTCTCTAAGGAGTCGCGAGGAGGCCAGTCCTCCTCCTTCTCCTCGCGAGGGCTGGCTTCGATGGAATCTGGCGACTGAAGGGAAGAGGAGTTCCGGTCCAAAACAGGACTGCCCTCCAGCGAGTCTCTGTGGCTTATTGTCAAAGAGTCGGCGTCAGTCGACGACGGACTGAGAGGACGACAATCTTGCGCGGTGGGCAAGCGCAAGCTGGCGCGCCGCTGGTCAATAGACGTTTGCGAACGGGCTGAAGGCCACTCTGACTGCAAATGGCCGCCGCCGCCGCCGAGCTGCCGAGCGCTCTCTGAAAGGTTCAAAGAGTCGTGCCCGCTCCTCGCGTCAGCCTCGCCGAAAGGCGGAGCCGCGCTCAATGGGCTGGACGGCGGCTCAATAGTTGGACTCGCGCTCTCTTCTCCGTGGCGCGTACTGGGCTTTTCACGCACCGCGCCGGGCGTCTGCGTTTGTTGGTCAAGGTGCAGACTTTGGGGGCCTGTGTCCTCAGAACTGCAGTCTGCAGAGGTACCTGGGTCTTCACCGTCACCTTCTGTGGCGCGCTCCTTTGGATCCACCTCGTCGAGCGGCGCCGTCTTAGAATGGAGAGAGACGGACGTCGTCCACGGGCTCGTCGGCGCTCTTCCGTACAAGCCCGACGGTGTCGGCGAGGGCTCTTTTTGAAAGGCTCGCATCAACTCTTTGACCGAGAGGCCGTCCCGGTGTTTTCCCGACCCGGCCGGGGGCGCGGCGGTGCTCGGGTGGTCGTCTTTGAGGGTTTTGGCGGTGCCACGCAACGGCGGCGAGGGCTCGCCGCTTTGCTCCGCTGCTCCCGCTCTCTGCTGTAAGGATTTCACGTTGTCTTTGACCGAGCCAACGGGCGAGTGCTTAGCTCCTCGGTCATCTTTTGCTCTCGGGGCGGCCGGGCGCGCGTCTTCTGCGGATGCGTGGGCGTGAGCCGGCCGTTCGGCAGCCTCCCCTATCGCCGCCGCGTCAGAGAGGAGGAGCTCACGCTCAGGCTCCCTACTTGCCTGGTGGTACGTCCCGCTCCTTAGTATTTGACTGACTTTCTCCAGGTCCTCTTTGACTTTCTCCAGGTCCTTCTCCATGATTTCTAAAGGTACCCTGGAAAGATCAGGCGGGCCTTTCTCAGAAGCGCGGCCTCCCAAGGCGGGGCGCCGTTCCTCCGAGGGACGGGCGGTCAAAATGGCCGTCATTTTCATCAAATCTCCTTTCATCTCCGACACGTCCGACAGGAGGTCCGCTTCTCGCGTCAGCTCCGCTTTGGAAAGCGCCGCTGCTGCCGTCTCTTCGCCTTCCGAGCGATAGAAGGAAAGAATTCAAATGAAAGAAGAAAAACATTTGAGAGGGTGGTCAGGCCAAGCCAAGCCAAGCCAGGTCAGGCCAAGCCAAGCCAAGCCAAGCCAAGCCAAGCCAAGCCAAGCCAAGCCAAGCCAAGCCAAGCCAAGCCAAGCCAAGCCAAGCCAAGCCAAGCCAAGTGGTGGCAGAGGTACACACGTGACATGCGCTATTCTTTCATTCACCGGCCATCATTGAGGAAAATCCAAAAAGGAAAGCATAGACGTGAAAGTGAAGCTTCAAAGAAAAGAAAGGAAGCAAACGAGAAACAAGAGCACGACACAAGATGCAGCAGGCCAAGGCAGCCAGCCAGCCAGCCAGCCAGCCACACAGACATAGAGAAAACAAAAAGCAGCGCAAGTGCGCTTACTTCTTGAAAAAGACCTTACGTTGCTCTCGCCTCGCGTTGCCCATCTGCAGAGAAAGAGACGGACAGGGAAGGCGTCAAGACTTGACATTTGATGGAAAACAACCAGCCGTCTTTACCTCTTCTTCTGGATCGGAATCAGACTCCTTTTTCCAAAGCAGCCAAGCGGGAGGGAGACAAAAAGTGTTGTTTTGTTTTTTTTTTGCTCGCTCCTGACAATCCCCAATGAAACGGCTCAGGAGACGCCTTACCTTGCGGAAAGACGGCAAGGCCACGTTGAGGTTGCACACGGCGTCATGGCCCGGCGCGGCGCCGTAACTCCGGGGGGGGTCCTTGAGAAAGCACAAGCGGCCGCACGGCTCTCGGGCGTCGTCTCGGATCTGCAAAGAGCCGCTCGTTACGCTCGCTACGTCCGCTACGTCGGAATGCGCTGGGCGCCAAAGACAAGAAGACAAACTTTGATGGAAAGCGCCAGCCGGTTCTCCTTGAAGGCAAAAAAGCTGAAGAGATGATGCTGGCCACTTTTGGCCAGGGGGACAAAGTTTCCGCAGCAGTCCGCATAGATGGGCCTTCCCTCCACAACCTAAAACAGAGCGAGAGCACCAATCGCTGGAGCCACCGGAAAAAGGAGTCCCGGCCCCTCCCCCCCCCCCCCCCCCCCCGGGCTCCCGAAGCGCCGGCCACCTCCACATCTCGACTGCGGGCCACCTCGGTGAAGTCGTCTCGCTGCTCCGGCGTTTTGTCCAGCTTGTCGTCGGTCACGCAGAGGCAGCGCAGGTGGCCCTCGCTGGGCTCGTGGTGGCTTTTGGCCAAGATGACAAACTTGGCCATGTACGGCACGCAGATCAGCTCCCGGTACACCCGAGAGGAGAAGTTGACCGACTCGTGGACTTGCCGGCAGTCTATGAGCCAAAACCTAGAAGACGTGAAGGGACAAACGACCGCTGCGGTTAGGCGAGGCGAGGCGAAAGGGACGGTCGGCCGGCCTGCCTACCTGGCCGAAACGTTTGTGGTGAAGGACACGCGGTCGCTGGCAAATGTTAAGGGAGTGGTGCCGGTGATGTCTTCCCACTGGGCCGGCGTGGTTCCGCCTGAAAGAAAGAGGGACCCCTCCGACTGAGCAAAAAAAGAAACCGCAGCCGTGCGCGGGGGGGGGGCGACGACGAGTGGGCTCGCTCCTACCCGTGATGCTGCAGAGCAGCCGTAAGGTCGGGGCGGAGCGGGAGGAAGCGGCGGGGAGCGGCGAGGCGTTGCCTTTGGGCACTGGGATGGTCACGGTGATGGCCTTGTGGAATTTCCTGCGCCGGGGCTCCAAAGTGACCACGGGGCTGAAGCTGGACCTGTTCCCCAGAGCCCCCCTGACCAGCTCCAAACTCACCGGCTGGGCCTGGAAGCAGACACGCCGGGTTGGCACGGCCACGTATTCTTTTGACCGAGATGCCAGATGGTTCGCTCGGCATTCGGGGCACGGGACTCGGACCCGCCAGCTTGTACCGTACGCCGAGCGGCTTTCCGTAAATCCGTTGGCCCGATCTAATCCGCGTCCCACACGGAAGCGGACAAATTTGGTCGGTGGCACCGAGGACGTCCAGCCTCTGGCTTTTGGCCCCGAGACAAAAAGGAAGGCAGACCGTAACGAGTCCAAATGATTGAGGGACAAGCCTTGGGCGGGCGAACCATCTGGCTAGCTGGCTAGCTGGCAATACGGCGTACCTGCAGGCCCACCCTGATCTTTTTGGTCAAGGCCCCCTCAGGAAAACGCGCTTGCACTTGGGGCACCACCGTGCTGCTCAGGACGCCTCCTTCCGGACCAATCAGAGCAGCGTCTTGCCTGACCCGCGACACCACCGCAAAGAATTGCGGGAGATCCCTGGCGATGATGCGGCAAATGCGCTTCTTCTGCACCTCCTCCCCAGAGTCCGGCTCTAGTGCGCGACAGTGACGTCAGGGCTGAGGGAGGGGGGGGACTGGCGGGGAGGGGAGGGAGGGACGGACAGACCTTCATCGTCCGCCGTGTCGAGGATCTGCTTGAGCTCTTCTTGGGTGTGCTCGCAGTGATGCTCCTTCCAGCTCTCTCCCGTTTCACTCCTCAGGATGACCAGCTCACGCTCGCCACCGCGCAGAGCGGCAAAGTGGGGCACCTCCACCACGACGGGACTGCGTGGCGGCGGCGGCGGCGGCCGAGAAAGGGAGAGCCAACGTTTACAAAGTCCGGCCACTTGGGCTCTTTTGTTTTGCAGCCCACCTACCCCAGGAAAGTGGTCCCCGGCGGCCCGAGCTGCACCATTCTGCTCACCAAACTCTCACCCTCGTTAAGAGGCGGCGGGGCGCTGGGGAGGTGGAGCTTCCTGTGGTCGGCCACAGAGAAAAGACACGCACGCTGCACACAAGTGCACGAGGGAGGGGGGGAGGGAAGGAAGGCGGCCCGCTTACCCGAGCAGCTGGCCTCCAGACGCCGCAAGCAGAGCCGGGCCTTGGGCGAGGCGCTGCCGTTTTACCAGCCTGCAGGTCACGCGTGTGGGCGCGCCGCATGTCCCCGGCGGGATGAGCACGCGCAGGCCGTGGTGGCGGCAACCTCGCATGGACCCGCCCCTGGCGTCCACCATGAAGCTAACCAGGAAGCTGAGCCGGGAGCAGACACACACTTTGAATACTTGCGATGCAACCTGGCTGATAGCGCCTCAAACGTTTCTTGGCAACACACACACGACGACACGTATGCACATGGATCGGCGGGATCTGAGAAGCGTCCGACTTGCCGCCGTCTCAGGCTTCCACCCAAAGAGAGGGAGGAAGCAAATGGAACAAGCGGCGCAAGTGAGGGAGGGAGGGAGGGAGGGAGGGAGGCGGCCCAGATCACCTGCTGAGGTCTGCCGCGCCGTCGCGGCAAGGAGACCCAGGACTGAGAGCGTCCACGGCAAAAGTGGAGAGAGAAGAAGGAGAGCGGGTCAGAATCGGGCGGGGCAGGGTTAGGGTTAGGGCAGGGAAGGGCAGCGCAGCGTCCGTCCAGTGAAGAGTGAAGTTCCTCGGCTGCCCGCCACTCATACAAAGCTGCATGCTGCTGCGTCATTGGCCAAGATCACGGTCGAGGACTGCGCGTACCCAGAATGCGGAGCAAGGTTGTCCAGATTCTCTGCACCCCAACTCAGCCGGTAGGAGTCCTTTCCCCTCGAACGCCACCACTTCTGGGATAGGATGAAACGCAAAGCTGCCACTCAATATAAGAAGCAAAGCGCAAACGGAATCTCCGCGCATTGCGCATACCTGACAGGTGAGCCTTTCGTCCGTCACACTTTCACGTTTCTGCTGGTAGCTTTGGAGCGTGAAGGACCTTTCCCAACTGCGCTCCAGATGAGATAGATGACGACCCAAAAAAGAAAATGGAATATTGGAGCAGAGTGAGTCAAAGGAGCCGTCGGCGGGTCGGAGGAGCCGTCGGCGGGTCGGAGGAGCCGTCGGCGGGTCGGAGGAGCTGTCGGCGGGTCAGAGGAGACGTCGGCGGGTCAGAGGAGACGTCGGCGGGTCAGAGGGGACGTCGGCGGGTCAGAGGAGACGTCGGCGGGTCAGAGGAGACGTCGGCGGGTCAGAGGGGACGTCGGCGGGTCAGAGGGGACGTCGGCGGGTCAGAGGGGACGTCGGCGGGTCAGAGGAGACGTCGGCGGGTCAGAGGAGACGTCAGTCGCGTGCGAGTCGGCTGGATTTGACCCAACCTGCCGGCGTGCGCTCCTTCGTCGCCAAAGTAGTCTGCGTGATCCGGATACTGTCCCGGGAGCGAGTCGTCCCCGAGCTCCCGGAGGTCCTCGGCCCTGAGATAGTCCCCTCCGTCGCCCGTTATGGTGTCGTCGCCTTGAAAGAGAACGAGCGAGCGTTGCGCTTGAGAAAGGCAATAAGGGCGGAGGGAGGGAGGGAGGGAGGGAGGGAGGCTGGCTCGCTCTGGCGGCTGACTGACCTTCTTCGTCCGACACGTCCAGTACTTCCGTCATTGTTTCCGGAACATTCAGCTTGTGTTTCTCCGTCACCGTCTGGTGGCGGAATGGCTGCATCAGATTAGCGAGCAGACAGACGGACGGAGGGAAAGACGGGCGCAACGTGCCGTGGTGGTGGTGGTGACCATCTCCTCCGTGACCACCTTCAGCGTGTCCACAACCGAGATGTAGCCCAGGCGCCGCGCTATGCCGAGGGCCGTGTTGCCGTTCTGGCGCCAAAAGGAAGAAAATGTGCAAAATGCCCAAGTGCCAGCGTGCCTGTGCTTGCGTGCGTGCGTGCGTGCGTGCGTGCGTGCGTGCATGCATGTGGCAATGCCGACGTACCGCGGTGACGGCGTTGGGCTTGGCCCCGTGCTGCAAGAGGATGTCGATGATGTGCGTGTTGCCCTGCTGGGCCGCCTGGTGAAGAGGGCCGTAGCCGTTCTGCGGGAGCGGCCGGGTTAAGCCAAAACATCAAGAGTGACCACGCGGGGCGGCGGCGGCGGCGGCTAGCGCACCTTGGTCTCCGCGGTCACGCTGGCGCCGTTTTGAAGAAGGAAGTTGACCACCTTGCTGTTTCCATAGTGGCACGCCACCATGAGTGGCGTGTAGCCCAGCTGCATAACAAGCGCGACAAGTTCAAGCGTGCAAAAGGTCAAGGCGGCGGCGCTTTTGCGAGGTAGGCTTCCTATTACTTTGGTCTGCTGGTCCAGGTCGGCGCCATTGGTGGCCAGGATCTGGGCGGCGGCGAGCCTGTCGTCTTGCGCTGCCAAATGAAGGGCGCTCAGGCCGCTCTGGAGCGGACAGGGAAACAAAAGGAAGGAAGGAAGGAAGGGAGGAAGGGAGGAAGCAAGGCGCTTCTTTTTGCACACAGACAGAGAGAGCGAGCGAGCGAGCGAGCGCGAGAGAGACTTGCTACCTTGGTGCCGGCGTTGACCCGAGCTCCGTGATTCAGGAGCAGGGCGGCCACGTCGGCGTGGCCCTCCTCCGAAGCCAAATGGAGCGGCGTGACGCCCTGTTTGCTCAGCACGTGGCTTTGGGCTCCGCTGGCCAGCAGCGCGCGGGCCGTCTCCACTTGGTTCTTCTTGGCCGCGATGTGGAGAGGGGTGTAGCCGTTCTGCGAGAGAGACGTGACCGCCACTGGCTTAAGCCGAGCCGAGACGAGACGACGCGGCGGCCTGTCGCCGCTTCAACTCTCTGACCTTGGCCACGGCGTGGGGGGACGCGCCTTTGTCCAGAAGCAGAAGCGCCACCTTCTGGTTATCGTAGTGTGCGGCAACGTGGAGGGGCGTCAGGCCATTCTAGCACACAAAAGAAGAGATGGCGGCAAAGCCTGACGCAATTCCTGGTCGCGATGCCCGCTTTGACATCAGGGGACGTAATTGGTCTGTGATTTCGGGCTGCTACAGAAATAAACTTGACTCAACCTGACCCACCTTCCCCGCGGAATCGGGCGGCGCGCCACGCTGCAACACAAGTTTGGCCACATCTCGGCTCCCGTACTTTGAGGCGACGTGAAGGGGAGTAAATCCTTTCTGTGGAAAAGACGCCAGAGGTTGGATGAGTGCCGGCGGAAGCATTTGGCGAGCGTAGGATGGGCAAACGGTGGCCCCCAAGCCAACCGAGCGACAGCAAAGGCGGCGGCGGGTACCCGCCTTTGTGGGCGGCGAGCGCTCGGCCCCGGCCTCCAGGAGCACCGAGGCGATCTCCGGCTGGCCCTCCTTGGCGGCGATGTGAAGGGCCGTGTAGCCGTTGGCCGTGGCCGCGTCCGGGTGGGCCATGTGTTGCAGCAGCAGCTGGACGATCTCGCTTTTGCCCAGTCGGGCGGCAATGTGGAGCGGGGTCTGCTCCTCCTGAGGAGGAGGCGTCTCAGCGCGACAGCCTTTTTGCGCTCGCTGGCGGCGGGCTTTGGGGCGGACACTCACCCGGGCCCTGGCGTCCACCGTGGCGCCGTTCCTCAGCAGACAACGAACCACCTCCACCTGGCCGGCCCGGACCGCCATGTGCAAGGAGGTCTCGCCGCGCTGCGCAGATGAGCCCGTTGAAAGCCGTTGAAGGCCATTGCATTGCGGCCGGCGGCCGGCAACAACTGACTCACAATGTTGCTCCTGTCCGGGGACGCCCCGTTTTGCAGCAGCAGCAGGACAATGTTGAGGTGACCCATGAAGGCCGCCACGTGGACGGGCGTCAAGCCGGACTGGAAAGCCACAGGAGAGTGAGCGGGCGGGCGGGCGGGCCCCTCCGGAAGCAAAGAGTACGACTCGGTACCTCTGTGACGGCCTGGACCGAGGCTCCGTATTTGACCAGCAACTCCATCACTTTGACCCGGTTCTTCTTACAAGCGATGTGCAGCGGGGTGAAGCCGTTCTACGGAAGCCACGGCCAGCGTTTTACTGCCGAGAGACGGCTTGGGAACGAGAAGAGCCGGCGGCGGCGGCGGCGGCGGTACCAGTGCCCGGGCATCGGGGTCGGCCCGCCGCTCCAACAGCAGCTGGGTGACCCGGAAGTGGCCGCAGTGGGCCGCCACGTGCAGAGCCGTCAGGTAGTCCAAAGTCACGTCGCCGATGGGTGCATTGTGCCGCAGGAGCTGCTTGACGCACTCCACGTGATCGCCTTGGGCCGCCATGTGGAGGGGAGAGAGTCCGTTCTGGGGAGCCATGCAGTGTGCGCCCGCACACACACACACAAACACACACACACACACACAAACACAGACCCGAGGGCTGGCAAGGGCAACATTGACGGGCAGGATGTTGCTTTGGTTGGCCAGCGCAAAGCGCTTTTTGTCAGTCGGTCACCTCGCAAAATGGCTCGTCGTCAAAGAAAATGACAAAATTGCTTGTTTTTCTTTTGGACTTTACGATGCTCGATCCTAGCCAAATGCCAGGATTGAGCCTTTTGCCATATTTTCACTTAGTTGGAGCAGTTTGGGCGGCTCGGTGGCGCACTGGGTAGCACTGGGTCCGCCTCACGGTTAGGAGGGTGCGGGTTCGATTCCACCTCCGGCCCTCCTTGTGCGGAGTTTGCGTGTTTCCCCCGTGTCGGCGTGGGTTTTCTCCGGGCACTCCGGTTTCCTCCCACACCCCAAAAACGTGCTCGGTAGGCCGATTGAGCGCTCCAAATTGTCCCTAGGTGTGAGCGAGTGAGTGCAAATGGTTGATAACCGGTTCAGGGATAGGTAGGCTCCAGCACACCCCCGTTGGGACAAAGCGGTTCAGAAAATCGATGGATGGACGGAGCAATTTGGCCAGCATGAGCGCCGCACGACCCGCCCCGCCCCGCCCCGCCCCGCCCCTTCCGCTGGTGTAAACGTGTCAACCTTTGTCCTGGCGAGCAGAGGCGCTCCTCGGTCCAGGAGGAGCTCAACGGCGGAGTCGTGGCCACTCCGGGCAGCGCAGTGGAGCGGGGTGAGGCCGTCCTGCGGACGAGAAGGCGTCGACAGCAGCGACACACCACGTCAAACGGCGGGATGAAAAAGGTCGCAAGTCGCGCCCAATTCGTGCAAAAACCTCTCAAGTAGCTTCACGTGCCCGTCGTTGACAGATCTGAATGGTGGATGGATGGAGGGAGGGAAGGATGGATGGATGGATGGAGGGACGGCCGGACAGACAGACAGACAGACAGACAGAGGGATGGAGACGAGCGCTCACCCTGGTTTTGGCATCTATCTGAGAGCCGCGATCCAGAAGCAGGCACACCATGGCGCCGTTGCCGCGCTTGGACGCCACGTGAAGGGGGGTGATGGCGTTCTGCGCGGCAGAGAGAAAGCGCTATTATTTGACCGTCCGAGCGCCGGATTGCGGCTCTCGGGCTCTCACCCTGGCCAGGAAGTCCACGGCCGCCCCTCGGTTGAGCAGGAGCGTGGCCACGTTGACGTTGCCGTAGTGGGCGGCGATGTGCAGCGGCGTGAATCCGCTCTAGGGGGCAGGAGCAAAAAGAAGGTGAAGACGGGACTGGCACCAAAGAAAAGGTCCGAGACGGCAAAAGCAAAATTCGGTGCCGTCACGCGTCGCAAGCCAAAGTCGGCGGCAACGGCGAACCAGCAAGACAGCGCCAAAGGTCCTCCTCCCTCCCACACTGCCGGAATAAAAAGGGGGCCGTCTCTTTTTTTCCCCTCAATCCAATGGCGATGTGGTCACAGCCCGCCTCAGGCCTTTCTGCCACCAAACGACGCACGCGGCAGGTAGGAGGAGTGCCCAAACGTCCGCCTCACCGTGCGGGCGAGTCGGGCTCGGGTGAAAAAGTCGTCAAAGGCGGAAGAGGCGAGCGACGGAGATGACAGGGAGGGACGGAGGGAGGGAGGGAGGGCTGCCAAGAGCGACTGAAGTGCGTGCGGATGGATGGGCTCCTTTTGCAACGGGCTTCAACCCAAAGGAAAGCTCTCAAATCAAGGCGGTGAACTTTGAAGCGTCACAAAGTTGTCACGCACGTTGCAAGCAACCTGTTGCAGGTGGAACGTCAATTTTGCCAGCCCTTCCTCCGGTCCAGACGGCTGGCTGATGACCAGGCATGCAATGTTAGGAGCACAAAAGCATTCCCGAGGCAAAACGGGAGCACGGAAAGAAGGCCACCGAGCCAGGGCCAAAAACAAGGCAGGCGCTCCCAAAACGGCAACGGCGTCTACCTCGGTGCTTCTATTGACCATCATCTGAAAGCGGGGGAGGGGGGGGGGACACACCACGGAGGAAAAGCTCAGTCAGTCAAACTTGACAAGGTTGGGGGGAGATCACGCTGCAAAGTCAAAGGTCATTTGAGTCGGCCCACAAAGGAAGACGCAAAGGGAGCCCCGTGCCGTGCGTGCTTGCAGTCGGCGCGCCGGGCCGGCCAAAAGTCACAGAGAGGGGTCGCCGTCTGGCTCGGGCCCACCCACCTTGGAGCGGACGTCGGCGTTGTGGTCGCTCTGGAGCAGCAAGGCCGCCGATTTGGTGTCGTCCTTGCGGGCCGCGATGTGCAAGGCGGGCAAGCGCACTTTGCCCTTGGTGTCGTTCTCCAGCAAGACGGAGACCACCCGCTCGTGGCCTTGCTGGAGGGCGATGGCCAGAGGAGTGAAGCCGTCCTAAGACAGAAATACAATGCGGCGGGTGAGCCGGCCGGCCCGCCCGCCTGCAGTACGACCGCACTTTGGAGCCGGTCCTCACCTCTGTGGCGGCGCTCTGGTTGCCTCCGTTCTCCAGGAGGTACCGCACCACGTCCAGGTGGTTCTCCTGCGCCGCCATGTAGAGCGGAGTGAAGCCATTCTGCAAGTGGACACACGGCTGGGCTCAAGTTCGCTCAGGAAAAGGGCCCGACCCGGCCCGCCCGCTCACCTGAGACTGGCCGTTGATGTCGGCACCCCGCTTGACCAGTATCTTCACTACCTCGGCCTGCCCGGCCAGAGCAGAGATGTGCAGAGCCGTGTTTCCTTTCTAAATGAGCAAAGGGCCCGAGCGCACGTCACGTCACGTCACGTGACGTCACGTGACGTCGCTCGCTTAGATGAAGCTTTCCAGGCGCACCTTGGTTGCAGAGTTCAAGGCCACTCCCCCTTCCAGCAGCTCCTCAACAAGCGACACGTGACCCTCCTTGGCTGCCAGGTGCAGTGCGTTGAGTCCGTTCTGAGAAAGGAGAAGAGAATGCTTTGAGGATGCTCGGGGGATACCCAGGACGCTCCGAGGAATCTCCGAGGAATCTCCGAGGACGCTCCGAGGACGCTCCGAGGACGCTCCGACCCTCCCTCCCGCTCAAACCCGGCCACCCGAGTTGAAACGGATCGTTCACATGACACAAAATGTGCTTTTACCTGATTGCTGGTGTTGATGTCCACGCCGCCTTTCAGATACTCCGAGACCTTGTCGATGTTGCCGGCCCTGGCCGCACGCAGGAAGCTGGTGTTGCTGTCGGACTGCAAGAGACCGCACGTCAGCCCCCCGTTTGAAACGGTCACGGCAATACGGATCGCAGAGGTGACGTGGGCCACGGAGCCGACCCGTATCGTGGTGGAACGCGGTCGGGAGAGCCCGATCATGGGATCGTTTCAAGCAAAGGTCTTTGGATTGGCTCCATGGCCCATCAGATGTTTACTTTGTGACGAGACTGAAATGCTTTTGCCACCCCGCCGGCCCTGCCGTGCCGTGCCGTGCGGACGGACGGATGGATCTTTTTGCCATATACTATGGGGGGGGGGCTTGGTCCCTGCTCACATTGGTGTTGAGGGGAGCCGCCTCCAGAGCAATCCCCCTTTTAGCCGCTGGGCCCTGCAGAGTCACAACAGGCAGATTAGGAAAACTCTAATCCGGGATTTGCTCAATCCGTGTCCACGGCCAGAGCGCGTGTCGGCCGATGAGCCGTCAGATTGTCAATTGACAAGACGGCCACAAAAAAACAACAACACGCTTGGAGCAAATCAAATGCTAACAAGAAGCAACATTCCCCATTTTGCGCCGTACACATTCTTTTCCTCTTCGTGCCATGTGCGTCTTCTTGGATGCGCTGCAACTAAATGCCTTGACTTGCCAATCAAAGAGACAGAGGGCGGACCCGTCGACCTGAGCCGGCCTCTCCCCCCCTCCATCACAGGAACGTCACGCTACATACACACAGTCACGTAAATTCAACCTTGCGACCCCAAAAGAAAGACACGAAAGCCGCAAGGCGTATTTGCGCTTGCAAAACGCTGCCAGGGCGGGGCGGGGCTCGAGGCCAGCGCCGGCCCGGCCCGGCCCGGCCCAGCCCCCGGCCAAGAAAAGCACGGGCTGCCGACAATGGGCAGAATGAAGAATCGGCTGGGCCGACCGGAGCGGGGGCGACCGGAGCGGGGGCCACCGGAGGCGAGCCGAAGGCGGCGTCACACGGCATTTGATTCACCGCCACTCAAATTCAACACTTGGCCGGAGCTTTTTGGGCAGAGATCCGGCCTGGCTCGCCGGCACAACTTGAAGAGTCTTCAGCGGTCGAGTACGCCTTTACCGGGCTCGCCTCGAAAGCGGGACAAAAGCTGAGGGGCCAATGACCCGCTTTTTCACGGCAGGCAAAAGCGCTTTGACCATTAGCTCGCCGTTTGCCATGAACGAGGACGAGCGGGCGCGAGAGGGAACGTGGAGCGGGACTATGACGCCGTCGTTGCCGATGAGGGGCGGATGAGAGGACGCGGCGTGGAGAAAGCGCAGGACGCGCCAAACGAGACGAGCGGGTACCTTGCGCCTTCGTTCCGCCTGCTCCCGGGAGCGCCGCCTTCTCTCCTTTGCTTTCTCCAGGGCCTTCAGGTCGGCAGGTGGATCCATCTCCGACCTGGCCTTCTTAATGTGGGCGGCGGCGTGCGCCATGGCTGCCCGCCGCCTCTACGCTCGGACAAAAGGGGAACACCTGACGACTGCTGCCGCGGCAGGGGGTGGGGGCTTCCACCCTACAGGTTCAAAGCGACTCGCCTCTCCAAATCCCTCCCGATTCCATGTGCCCACGCTCGTCGTGTCGTGCGCACGAGTGAGAGAGAGGTGGGATTACGCTCATTCCCTCGCTCGGCCGGTGGGGGAGGGAGGATGCTGAGAGAACACACGAGAGGGGAGGGGGTGGGGCAGAGGGAGGGAGGGAGCATCTGCACCGCACCACGCACAGGAGCTACCATCTTTGCAAATAACAGAGGGGGGATCCGCGAGGTAGCAAATATTCAGATGGTACCAGCGCCGCAGCGTCAACGGCCACAGCATCAGCGAAATAGAACGTGCCGGTGGCACAGTACGACACGGCGGTACGGCCCGGCACAGCCAAGCCAAGCCGGACGGACCCCAGACGCACTGCCAGCCAGACGCCCACGGCGGCGCCCCGAGTCGGGACTTTGAGAAGAGCAGACGCATTTTCCCTAGTCGCTATTGGGACCTTTTGGTACATTTGCAGCCCAAAGGCAGCAGCAGCAGCAGCAGCAAGTGATGCTCAATTGCGCAGCTCAGGTTCTGGCTCAAGCAGCTAAATCTCCTGCTGGCTGTTTGCTCTACAAAGCTCTCACGGAAAGAGCCGCAACGAGCAACTTGCTCCCGGCGATTCTCGCCCGTAGCGATGAGACGAGGCTCTCAAGCCTGGTTCTGAACTTCTGGCTGGAGAGGCGGCGGGTGCAAAACTACCCGCAGCCAGCGTTGCGTCGCCATCAAAGCCCGGCGGCCGGCCCCAAATTTCTATTCTCCCCGTGGCTGCTTCTTCGATCCATCCATCCATCCATCCAAAATCCAATTCCTGGCTTTTGCCGTCTATGCGGCTTGTCCGGGCTCTGGCGTTTATTCCGCGACCGGCAAGAGGCGTATTCACTGTATTCTTTCCAATTAGCGTCCCAGTTGAGGCGCCGCTCCTTACCTGGCCCGACTGCCCGAGCACCATGACGGACGGCCAAAGAATATCAAAGCACAATCAAAGGCGGGTGGGTCGGCTCGCTTCCGGCCGGCCGACAAGGGGGCGGCGGGCGGGCGGGCGGGCGGGCGGGCGGGCTGGCTGGCAGGCGGGCGGACGACCGCACGTCCTACGTGACTAAGAGACAAGAAGCTTAAGTGCAGGAAAGAGCGTCCTGCCGACTGGGTGGATTAGCGCCGCATTAGCAGCTAACTTGCACACAAACACCACGCGCATATGGCCACAAGCAAAGCGAGGCTCGGAGGGGATTCCGCCGGCTCGCCACCTTTCCCGCCGAGCCGACTCGCTAACGAAACGCCGTGCGGTGACGCAGGCTGTCGGTTTATCCGTCAAACCCCACCCGTCCGAGACGCCGGGTCTCCAATTTTGGACGCGGAGCTCCGCCTCCCCAAACAAACAAAGAAAGAAACGGGTTGTCCAAAGACCAATGTCGTGACCTGTCATCCAAACACAGAAGGGGTCACGGGACGGCCACAATGAGGGTGAAAAACATGTCCTTTGTAGACACCGGAAGCCACCGTCATACCATCAACACATTTAACAACGACAACAAGAAAGCTCTTCCAGGCGTCGTTGACAACGGCAACCGAGACGGCCGGCCGGTCGCTGGTAGCGGACGCCGTCGCTCAACGACATCCCTTTCGTGAGCCGCTGTCGAAACGCGACCGACGAGGCCCGCGCTGACCGACCGCCGGCCCGGCCCCCGTCAGAGATTCTTCCGAGGAAGCCGAAAAAAAGTCCACACTTCCGTCGTAAACCCATTCAAACTATTTGCGATAACTAACCCTGATGACAGAAGGCGGCCCCAAAGCTCTCGAGGATAACTGACCCGGGCTGCCTCGGCCCGACGCTAAACCTCCTCATCATCAATGCCCCCCCCCCCCAATCATATATTGATTTGACCCCAACCCGACCAGCCCTGACCTCACCTATGACCCCGCACTCGGTCAGGGCCGCCCTGCTCAAATCACATCAAACCAGGGCAACTTCATGGCTAATCAAATCATAAGGACCCGCCTGCATATGGCCCTTGATCCATATCAACAACGTATGACTCCAAAATATCTTTGTTGTTGTTGACCCCCCAAAAAAAGCATGGCTGGCTTGAAACGGAAGAAATGTGGAAGCAAGCAACACAAAGAGGGAGCCGGGACCCACCCTGTCGTGTCAGAGACGCCTTCTCCTTCTACTGCGCGCGCGCGCGCACGCGTGCGCACGCGCGCGCTCAACAATGAAAAGCGCATCCCAGAGATGGCCCCAAAATTGAGGCACATTCATTTACCTTCTTAGGTCTCTTCCTCCTCTGCCCCAAGCCATTGAGGCGATCGCTGGGATCCAGTCTGTAGTGGTAGTCCTCACTCATTTCTGAGCGCCCCAACCAAAACGGGGAGGGGGAGTGGGGGGGGGGGGGGTCCGGTTTTTTTTTTGTTTGTTTGTTTGTTTTCTTTATATCCGCACCAAGCCGCACCCCCCTGGCCAGTCAGCAAAAAACACACCCGTCTCGTGTCAAAGTCTGCAAAGACAACGCGGACAAAGCGCACAAGCAGAAGGTGGAGCAGAGGGCGGTAAGAACGCGCTCGGTGGCTGGCTGGATGGATGGCGAGGCGAGGCGAGGCGAGGCGAGAGCTTGGGAGGAGGGAACACAATAGTGTTGCCATGGCAGCAGATGTCACCAGCTTTTCTCTGGAAACCTCGCCCCGCTAGCAAAACAAGCCATGTCAATGCACGCTGGCCAGACGAGGCTGCATGGGGCTCCAATAACATACAAATCGTTGAAAAAAAAAAAAAAAAAAGTCCAATTAAATTGTTTGAGATGAAATAGCCCAATTGTAAATAAATCTTTGGATTTGCAATTTTTTTTTAACCGAACTGCTCCCATTTGAACGAGCTTTAAGTCGGTGGCCTCTTCGAAAATCATTGGTCCATTGCAATGAGTGACATCTCGTGTGACCAATCGCAAGCCGGCTTTTCCTTGATTGGGCAGACTGCGTCTCCTGTCAAAAGTTCGGACTCTGTTGCCAACATACTTCAATCGACCTCGACTGATTTCTAATGTAAGGTCGCACAGGTGTCGTGAAGCAATTGAGCTTCAAACATCAGCCATCATCACACTTTGAAGATCTGAGATTGACTCCTACCTCTATTGCCAAAGGAGCTAGTTTGGTTGCTTCATTTGTTTTTCGGTCCAAGGCGTACAGAAATGGGCGACCGACCGCGCGTCCCTGATTGAATAGCGGCGATTGGTCGATTCCTTTTAAACTCCTATTGGGCGATAAGATGTCAACCAACCAGTTTAAACGCCGGCCGGCCTGCCAAAGTTGTCCACTTGGTGACACTGTTTAGCCAGCTCAGACTTCAACCAGTATTTGTGACTTGGGTTTTAGTGTGTGTTTATTTCAAGCTATTAACACACACCGAGCTTTCAAACACATTGTCGACGTGTTTGTAAGCACGTGCAAAATGCCGGGAAAACCAAAGCACGCAACATGTGTCGCTTCTTTTCAAACACGATGAGGACGTGTTGGGAGGTCGCCAAGGGCTCGTTTCCATTTGCAAAGCTGCCAGTGATCCACTAAAGTGTACAATTTGCATTCAAGCCATCCGTCCGCACGCGATCTGTCTTCCTAAACGTCAAGCTCGCAAAAGGCTACCTCTGGCACCCAGACTAAACACACCTTGCCGCCACCTCGCTCGACATGTTTTATTTCCAAACGGAGCTGACGAGACCAGCCGAGTCATTCCCCCAAAAGGGTCGGCGGCACACGAGACGATTCAAGGCGTCGTTTGAGCTTCTTCTCCTGCCGATAGGTCACGTGACCACGCCAGCGTGTCCCCCGTATGTTCTTTGGCTGGAGCGGGTCACCGGTGGCGCCCTCCCCAAAGCGCAAGAGGACAAATGAGAAAGATGCGGACGTGGTTCTGCCAGCGCCGGCCGTTCCAAACCGCAGGCGCTCTTGACGGGCGGGCTTAGCGCTTGCAGCTCGTCGAGACCGGACCTGGCAAAAACCCATTTGGTTTGGTCGGTGGGGAAAGCAGACTTCAAGTGTAGCGTCACGACCTCACCTCGGAGGCTAGACATCCTCCCGCGGCGCAGAGGCACAGTCCCGTCCGGCCCGGAGGTGGACTCGGGTCTTCTCAGCACCTCCTCCAGCATAGAATGTTGCTCGCTTTGCTGGTGGAGCGGCACGGAGCCGGTCAGCCGCCGCTTTGCTCGGCCGCCGCAGCTGCAGCCGGCGCTTTGCTCGGCCGCCGCAGCCGCCGCTCTGCTTGCCCACCGCCGCAGCCCCCCCCCCCCCCCCGCTTTGTTAGCCGTACGTACCTCGGTGCGAGACGGCGGACTTTTGGCCCTTTGACTTCCGGCGGCACGCTCTTTCTGGCGCAGGAGCGTCTGCTGAGCGGCCCGAAACTCCAGGGAGAAGTTGCTGATGGTTCTGCAGAAGTCCTGCGCTCTGGTTTCTCGCGCCATGGCTCTAGAGTAGCCCAGGAAGAGGAGGAAGGAGTGGAACCTGCACAAATGCGCAGGCTAGATGGCAAGTCCCTCATAGGGTCGCCGCCCGCAAGCGACCGACCTGTTGGTCACCCGACGGTGAACGGCCCTCAGGACCTCGGTCCTGTCGGCGCGCTCTTTCAGAAGATTTGGCAGCCGGCGGCGGAGCTCCGAACGGTCATCCGAAAGGGTGGTCATCTGCTCCCACGAGCCCTCGGACAGGGCTTCCAGGTGCTCCAGGTTGGCTCGGACCAGCAAGTAGTCACACTGCGAACACGTAGAAGCGAAGCGCTCGATCCGCTGGAACTTTGGACGGGTCGGGGAGGGGACGCCGTTGCACCTTGCCGGCTTTGCTGACCGCGCTCAGGTCCGAGTAGAGGTCCGAGGAGTGCGGGTAGAGCTGCTGCACGAGCGCGCAAACGTGGTGCAGAAGAGGTTGGCGGGAATGCGTGTCCCGCACTTGAGAAAGCTTGCCCAAGTAGCTCAACTCGAAGCCCCGGGCCTGGGCCGCGACGGCGAGCAGATGAGCGGAACTGCCGACGGGCCGAGGGAGGGAGGTCGCCCTCGCCTGTCCGCAAGCCAGGCGAGGGCGAGCGCTCACCTTGCATCCGTTGAGAACGTTACCCACGGCTAACACCGTCGCCAGAACGTGTCTGAAGGTCTGGCTGGCGAGCAGCTGCTCCATGGCCTGCTTCAGGTAGAAGAGGGGCTTGGCGATCTCCTAACAAACGGGCGGGCCGGCCGTTCACGCCAGAGCTCAGAGACGAGGCCGGGAACGCCGGTCGCTCACCTGCTCCAAGGAGTCGTAATCCAGCACAAAGGCCCACAGCTGAAGCCTGGAGCCCAGGTGAGGGATCTCCCCCAGGGCCAGCAGGCAGAGGTCGGCCGGGGCCAGGCGGCGGTCGGCGTGGCGGCCTTTGGCCTCCTTGATCAGACCAAGCTCCTCCTCGGTCGGGATCAGGGTTTGAAGGCGCTGCAGAGCAGAGCAGAGAAGAGCAGAGCAGAGAAGAAGTGGAGTAGTGAACGAGCGGGGCAGTACCCGAATGTCCTCGCGGTCCAGGACGCTGCCGTCCATGCTGTAAATGGCGGGCGGGAGGAGGTGCTGCGGAGGCAGGCCGCTCAAGGTAATGCTGATGTTGTTACTCCTCGCCAGCCCCAGCACCGAAACACCTTTCTGGGTGGCGAGGCAGGAGCTGAAGCTCAAGCGGACGTACTCACGGACGGACGGCTCGTGGACTCTTCTTACCCCTCGTCCGGCGGCCAAAGGAGCCGAGCTCCTGCCCTTGCGTTCAAACAGGAAGGCCAGTCGCGCTGTATCCAGTCGGACCGGCTCCAGGAGGCTCCAGATGCTCCGAGTCCCGAAGCGAGTCCTCCTGGGAAGCGGCGGCACGCTCTGCAGTGGCCGCCAGTGGAGTTTCAGGGTGGCGTTTTTAACGGGGGACTCCTCCGGAGGAGGTGGGGGTGGAGGAGGCGCTAAGACGCCACGGGGGCCTTCCTCGCTCCAGGCCCCGCCCGAGTGGCTCGCTTGCAGGTCTTCCTCATCCCAAAGGTCGGTGAAGTCCAGCGCGTCCAGGCGAAGACGAGCGGCGGCTTGGAGCGGCCAGGCTCGCGTCCAGGCTCGCGGCCAGGCTCGCGGCCAGGCTCGCTCAGAGTCCCCGCTCGGAGGGATGTCCTCCTCGCGCTTGTCCCCGCTTTGCTCCGACTCCTTCATGATGTCACGCGTGCTCACGTGAGCGCGGCCCGGCTGCCGCTCGCCTGCCTCGTCTCGTCTCTCCAGACACCCTGGACCTCCAGAGCTTCTGCTCGACCCGGACTTTGCCTCTGTTGAAGCAAGGTCCAGCGAGTCTGGAAAACCCCCGAGGACGCGCTCCACTGGATGGATGGATGGCCTTCTAACAGAGAGGGGGAACCGACGTATCGTGGAGTTTATCTGAGCCGCGCCCTTTGCTTCCATTTCCTTATCGGACGGCAATCTTCTGTTTGGACTGAATTGCACGCACGCGCAAACCTCTCCCACATGCTCTCCACAGCTTCTTGCATCTCACACTTGAGACAAAATGCCATCTTGCTATTTGTAGTTGCATTTCAGCAAAAGAAGACAGACGTGAGTTGATGGTGTTCCCCGGGCTTATTTGCACGGTCGGCTTGCACGTGAGCTGCTGCCTGCGTGGCTGCCTGCCTGCCTGCGTGGCTGCCTCCCTGCGTGGCTGCCTGCCTGCCTGCGTGGCTGCCTGCCTGCGTGGCTGCCTGCCTGCGTGGCTGCCTGCCTGCGTGGCTGCCTGCCAGCGTGGCTGCCTGCCTGCGTGGCTGCCTGCCTGCGTGGCTGCCTGCTTGCCTGCGTGGCTGCCTGCCTGCGTGGCTGCGTGGCTGCCTGCTTGCCTGCGTGGCTGCCTGCCTGCCTCCCTCCCTCCCTCCCTCCTTTCCATTTGATTTTCGGTCGTTTGGGAGCTGTCTGGAGGAACACAAAATGCTTTGGTCCACCTCGTAAGCTTGCCTTGTTGGCTTGTATGCAGTTGTGCAAAGTCGTTGCAGAGCTCTGGACCTTCCAGCGGCATCGGAATCCAATCATAAAAGAACCCGTGAGCGAGACGCCGACGCCGCCACCGCCGTGTGCTTTTCAAAGCCCACTGGGCATTTTTCACTTTTAGTTGATTATGGCGGCGCCATGTGGACAAAAGCGGCAGTGCGTTGCCTCAAGTCGCCCACATTTCCCCACCCGACGAGTCCTGGCGCGGCAATGGCACCGAGCTGGTGACTCCCATTGTGCCCAAACAATATCCTATCGAGTGGGGAAAAACACTGCGAACACAACACGTCCGGCATCGGTCGACGCGCTCGAGACTCCGGTGCAGTCGCACTTCTCTTTCTGCCGTGAGAGCTCGTAAACATGGCTACAAAGAAGGGCAACGTGAGGCTTCGTTCGTGGAGGATGGAACACGCTTGAAAGAAAATGAAAGAGCAGGAGGGAGACGGACTCCTTCTTCGCCAGCGCTTGACTTCGTCTTCCCGCGCCGCGCCGCGACATCAACGGACACTTCCGCCTGACCAAAACTAACCAATCAGGAGCTAGCGCTTTCGGCAGCTGCAAGTGAATGAGTAACAGTAGAAATCCTTTTCAAACATAAGTGGAGATGTACATTTCAACAAATGAACGACATGTTCATACCTTTCGGAACCTTACAATAGGCTGAAAGTGAGAGCGTGATTCAAAGGCAAAGGCCAGCTATCGAATGAAAGAAACAAATTGTTTCGAGGCAGGCACCAAAGTGGAAAGGGTGTTTCTAGTACGGCGACGGAACGCAACACGTCCATCCTCAAGGAGCGCTTCTTAAATCCCATTTTGTGCAGAGCAAGAGGACCGAATGTGTGCATGTAGAATATTTTTCTTCTGGTATCATGCAATGTATATCTCCCCGGTAAGCCCAAGTGTGACCGGGTCAGGTTCGTTGGTGCGGGATTGTTTGGGTCTTGGTCCGTAGACTTACTGACACCTGGTTTCCATTAGCAACTGACAATTGCGTTAGCAACGTTGGGGAGGCAGACTGGGGGAGGGGGGTCAAAGGTCATCCCCAGCAGGCGGGAGCAGGGAAGATAAGTTTGCGACTCAGGAAGATAAAGGGAAATTCGACATTTGGCCAGGGCGCGAGACACTTCACTCTGACAGCGGTCGGTCAAATTAAATCTTTCCCCGATCAGCCGTGTGTCACTGAATTTTTCCTTCCTCAAGCCAGCCACTTTTCCACCGTTTTGCTTTGAAGAGCAGCTGACCACCGAAGAGAATTCACCACATGGACATGACGGCCCGGGTACGGCGCTAACTCGTTCTTCAGAACTTCAGTCAGATTGAAATCAGAAAAAGTACACATTTATTTGTTCACCTTGGAATCGCGATAATCTGAAATTTGGGCTTTAAGAAAAGCGGTACAAGCGCTATAGAAAATGGATGGATGGATGGATGGATGGATGGATGGATGGATGGATGGATGGATGGATGGATGATGGATGGATGGATGGATGGATGGATGAGCAGATGGATGGATGAGCAGATGGATGGATGGATGGATGATTATTATTTGGCACACTCTCCACCAGTTGACGACCGCCTTGTTCGCTAATACTGAGCCGGCCCTGCTGCGTGTGTGCGTGCGCGTGCGTGCTTTGAAGAAATGGGAGGAGGGGGCGGTACGTATGCAACACACTGGTTGCGTGATCTTGCTCGCAGCACTAGCAGCAGCACCACCACCACCAGCAGCAGCAGCAGCAGCAGCACCACCACCACCAGCAACATCGCTACCAGGCGCAGCAGCGGCAGCAGCAGCGGCACCAGCGGCAGCAGCGGCAGCAGCAGAAGCAGCATCGCTACCAGGCACAGTAGCGGCAGCAGCAGCAGCAGCAGCGGCAGCAGCAGCAGCAGCAGCAGCAGCATCGCTACCAGGCGCAGTAGCGGCAGCAACAGCAGCATCGCTACCAGGCGCAGTAGCGGCAGCAGCGGCGGCGGCAGCGGCGGCGGTGGCGGCGGCAGCAGCAGCACAGACGTTCTCTTTGGAATAGTGGGAATGGGCCGTCATCACCTGTAGCTGCTGCACGCCGCTTCCCGACACACGCATGCGCGCACCGACGCTTCGCCTGCCCCAACGCACAGAAAGGATGGCACGCGCCGACCGACAGACGCGGCTGCGGCCGAGTCCCCAGCACCAAGAACCGCTCCGTCCCAGTCCAGGCGGCGCGGCCCGGACGAGTTGATCCCGCGGAAAGCAAGAGGAAAGGGGCGGGGGAGGGAGGAGCGGGGTGGCGGTGCGCGCGTGTGTGTGTGTGTGTGCGTTAGGAGATCCCGCGGGAAGGAGAGACGTACGGACAGACAGAGACACTCTGAGGAAGGAAGCTAAGCGACGCACGTCAGGCGCAAGGTACCAGAAGGGACTCATTTGGAGGATATTTACATGCCTCTCGCCAACAGGTAAGACAACTTTCCTCCTCCTCGCACCTGATCGATTTATGGTGCGCGTATGTCAAGCCGACGGGGACGATGCATGCTAGCGCAAATCCAAAAGCAACGGGGAAAGTGTTGGCTTCAGCGCAGAAGCAGGCGAGTGGGCGCTCGAACGGGCGGGCGCTCGGGGGGGGGGGGGGGGGGGCTACTCCACGCCCCACTCAATACGAGGGGTGCTGCGGAGTTTCCGTGGGTCTTGGCGGGTTTTGCGCGCGAGATGGCGGTGGAGCACGCTGGTGCGCCACTGCAGTCGACATCGGCGTGCGCGTCAGCGCTTGTGCACGAAGGGGCCAGGCACACGCAGATGATGGATGGCGCTGCAGAACCAGCGTCTTAGCTGCACGTGAAACACTTCGTCCAAAAAAAAAAAAATACTCTTCTCCACCTGCTCTTAACACGCATGCG
Organism: Syngnathus leptorhynchus; assembly: GCF_054491065.1. NCBI lineage: Eukaryota > Metazoa > Chordata > Actinopteri > Syngnathiformes > Syngnathidae > Syngnathus > Syngnathus leptorhynchus. The sequence goes on from NC_141196.1 coordinate 127,410, forward strand.
CAGTGCCCCAGCCGCGAAATGGCTCGTTCCAAAAAGAAGACGTGGTCTTTACGGTCTTGTTCACTTTCAGTGGCTTCGCCGAAAAGAATCAAGGCCTTCGTTTTGGAAAAGCGATCAGCCTCGACAGATATTGCTAGATCGCCGTTTCAAAATGCTCACGTCAGCAGTATTGATATGCAACGTTAGAGAGCAAGCAAGGCGCAGATATGAATGATGGACGAGCTCTTACTTGGCTTCACTCCAAAAGGTTTACGTCGGTCGTAATGATCCGGACCCTTGTTGATGTACATGGTGGATAGTGCACGAAAGGGCCCGAACGGAAGGACTGGACGGGAAATGGCAAGCCCGCCGCGTCCTGCATTGGGAGCCTGCTGCGATGCGCCGTGACGCGACGTGACGTGACGCGACGCGACGCGACGTATTGCTATGTTTTCCTTCCTATTTTGAGAGCGACTTTTTGGAAAGATGGGCGAGCGCAGCTCGGCACAAAGTCTCAAATGTGTTTTTTTGCTGTGTGACCTGCGCGGGCTCCCTCCGGCCTCCTTTCCTCTCGCACACCTTTGGCTGGAGAGCAGAGAGAGGAAGGGTTTGCGCCGTTTCCCTGGCTGGCACTTTTTGCGGCATGCAGGCGGCCTCCTTCCTTCCTTTTTTGCTTTTGACGAACACTCCTTCTTATCTCCTCTTCTTACAAAGGCTCACGGTTTCACCCGGGTCTAAACTCAAACCCTCATCCCTTTTTGTTACTTCGGCGGCAGCCGCCACGCGACCGTGCGCATGCTCTTTCTTTCTTTCTTTCTTTCTTTCTTTCTTTCTTTCTTTCTTTCTTTCTTTCTTTCTTTCTTTCTTTCTTTCTTTCTTTTAGCGCAGCCAGACCCCGCCCCCCGCCCCCCCTGCCGTGGCTGAAGGCAAACGGGTTCAGATGGAGGTTAAACTGGTTTAATCGCGCCGTCGCCTCCCGCCTCCTCACTCCACTTTTGCTCTCCTTCCGCATCGCTGTCGGGAAGCATTAGCTAATTTGATTTTGAAGCAGAAAATATGGTGGCCATCGTGACGGACGGCCGCAAGTGTCATTAGGCGTCGAGTGGGACCTCGGCGTACTTGCGTCACGACCCGAAGATCCCGGACCCTCTTGCGACGACAATAAACGCGCTGTCACTTTCACCGCCTCAAAAATATGACTTTTGGCCAATACTGCTTGGAAACGATTAGTCTTTTCATGGGGTTTTATGCGGGGGGGGGGGGGGGTCGTTTGGCCTCTGCGGCGGTTCGTCGGTCCCGCAGCTAATGGACTTCTGTAATCAAGCGATGGCGCTCTATCAGTGATGTCACGCTCGCAATGCGCCGCCTCCGCGAGGACGATCAAAGTCAAATTTTGCAACCAACAGACATCGATGCAGCAAAGAATAAAATAAAGTACAGCCTCGTTAGAAGACAAGCCTGCGATCACATACATCACGGCCGAGGGGACGGAGGATTTTGCCAAACAACCTTTGAGCAAGTCCGTGAAAGTGGGAGTGCAGACCCCAATTGGATCGTGTCTCAGAAGAGAAAGGAGCATGAGGGAACCATTTCCAAAAGGGCAAAATTCAAAGTGTTGCTTTTGCAAAGCTTTCAAAGTCCGCACAAAGCGGCGGGCTGTGCGTCGTCAACATAACGTGCGACCCCCAGGGGGCGCTTGCCGCATATCATCCTTTACGACGCTGGCGTGCTGCCATTTCCTCAAGAGGGATCAATGAGAGTGTTTGCCTCAAGGGCGCCAAGGACAAAAAAAAAAAAAAAATCTCAAACTCGTTTCATCATCCACCTGTGAAGTCGGAAGGCTTCAGTGGCACATTTTGCTCGGTTCTATTGCAATTTTGTACGATAGATGGTGCTTGGGGGGGGGGGGGGGGCAGAGCGTTCTTTTCCCTAGCTCACGAGAGCAAACGCCCTGTGTGAAGCGAGAGGTCAGCTTTGAGGAACAGGCGGCGCTTGTCAAGTTGCCACGAGTGGCGAGACGGCATCCGGCCCAGCGGCGGCCTCGACACGGAGATTGCGATCTTGGCAATTTTGCCAATCAAGCCACTTGGCCCTACTCGGTCCTCGACCCCCTCCCGAGGGCTCCACTGACGACCGGGTTCCGGTTTGATGTCACATTTCACTTGAACATGTCAGCGTGCGTCCGGCAAGTAATGAGCGAGGCTTATTGGAATGGTCTTCCTCCATTAAGGCTTCTATCATGTTTCATTTCCTCGTCCTTTTGACTCTCGGGCCAATCCCAGATACGAGGTTTTGGCCACTTTGCGATCTAACCAAGGACACGTTTGGGTGTCTGTGGACGTCACCACGAGAGGTCAATCGGGCCCAGAGCTGCTATGAGGCCTTTTGACGCTCAACCGGGCAAAGCGTTAAGGCGTCACCACGGAAACCGGCGTAGAGGCTCGCTTCCGCTCGCGTAGGAGCGTCGCGAAGGGAAGCGGCTGACATTCGTGGCCGAGAGGAGGCGAAAGGCGACGCGCTCTTTGGTCGTTCTTGTCGTCCATCACAGTGAGCTGCACCGTGGCGATTCGTTTAGGCCGGAGGAGGCAAATCAATATCCCACGCTTGAAGCCCACCCGCTAGCATAAGGCGGAATTGAGGAGACGTTTCTGCAGCCTCCACAGCAAAAGAACAAGAGCGGGAGCCAGTTGAAGGGAAAAGCGGCTGCAATTGTGTTGAAAAGGCAAAAAAGCTGAGGGAGGGAGGGAGGGAGGGAGAAAATCTTTGGCTGATAAAAGGTTGCCATCAATTGTATGCAAAGAGAGGGAGGAAAGGAAGAAAGGAAGGAAGGAAGGAAGGAAGGAAGGAAGGAAGGAAGGAAGGAAGGAAGGAAGGAAGGAAGGAAGGAAGGAAGGAAGGAAGGAAGGAAGGAAGGAAGGAAGGAAGGAAGGAAGGAAGTCGGTTGACTCAAGAGGCAGTAGCTTGACGCAACGGCAGCCTCAACACTTGCACAATATCTGCAAGTGGCCTCAGAGGCCGAGTGACGACGGGGAGGTAAAGTGGAAGTGAAGTGAGGAAGGGACAAACACCACGTGCTAACGGGGAAGGTGGGAGAGCACGGCTGACGCCAGCCGCTCCTATTCGGGGAAGGAGGCAGGAAGGTCAAACATGCGCCGCCGGTCAACGGGCCGCCGGTCAACGGGCCGCCGGTCAACGGGCCGCGGTCAACGGGCCGCCGGTCAACGGGCCGCCGGTCAACGGGCCGCCGGTCAACGGGCCGCCGCTCGCTTTGCGGCGCTACTGATGGTCAGGAGCGCCTCGGGGTTCCGTGTCTCGCCATGGATCCAACCCGCGCCCTCTGGGTCGAGATCGGAGCACACTCGCTCAACTCGACAAAGAGGAACCCCCAAAGCAGAGTGTTGGCAGCCGCACGGGGTTGCGCTATCTTCACTAGTGTCGGCGGCCCCGTCCGTCTCCCCAAATGCCTCGCGCTTCTAAATTTAGAGCGTTACGCAACAAAAAGGTTGCATCATCGGGTAACACACTTTCTGGATTGGCTCGCTTTCCCTCAGCCCTTTTCATCTGGTAAAGATGTTTGTTTGTCAGCCTCAAGCAAAGGTCACAAGTAGAGGACGCCATCGTTTTTATTTATTCACTTGCCATTTGTCATCTCGGGCGGGACAGACGACAGACGGGACACTTGGACTGACTTGTCAAGCGAGCGCTATTTGGAGGCGCCAATGGCGTAGGTTGGAAGCAAAGAGCTTTGGTGCCAAGCTACGGGGAGGGAGGGCCAGCTCAGGGGAAGCGAGCGCTGAGCGTGTGGGGGGGGCTCAGGTGGAGCTTTTGCTCGTCAAGTGCGGGCCGGACAGACACACAGTGAGAGGTCTACGGAGCCCAGGCGCGTGTCCAGCCCGGAGGGCCCAGCCAAGCAGATGAGCGCTCCAGAGGGCGGCGGAGTCCAAGCAGATGAGCGCTCCAGAGGGCGAGGCCAGCTCAAATAGTCTGTCACATCTCAACAGGTGCAAGTTGCAAAAAACAAAGCCAATAGCCTCTGGAGGCGGGCGGGCGGGCGGGCGGCCGGGCACCAGCCTGCTTCTGCAGCAACGCTAGGCAAACGACACTCCCTTGCGAAGCCACATAAAGCCTCGGGTGCCGATCCGTAATCTGCTCCTCTGGAGCCAACGCGCACCTTTGCAGACGAGACGGGAAGGCGTCGACGACAGGCGCGTGACCTACTCGAGTTGCCCGACTTGTTGCAAGCTAGAGAAGCCAAATGACGTTTGGAGCTTCTTGCTTTTATTGCGCGGACAGCACGAGGGACTCGCTGGGCACCGACGTCGCCGAGCGTGTGTGGGGAGTCATCGGTCCGGTGTCTTGTCTCCCCGCCAGATCGTCCAAATGAATCCCATGACTCAGCTCTACTACAAGAAGGTGAGGACCAGCCAGCTAGCCAGATAGCCAGCCAGCCAGCTAGCCAGCCGGCAAGCCAGCGAGCCAGCTAGCTAGCAAGCTAGCAAGCCAGCCAGCTAGCCATCTAGCCAGCCGGTCAGCAGGCTAGCTAGCTAGCAAGCTAGCAAGCCAGCCAGCTAGCCATCTAGCCAGCCGGTCAGCAGGCTAGCTAGCCAGCCGGCCGGCCGGCCGGCCGGCCGGCCAGCCAGCCAGCTGATGCGGTTTGTCTTCCCTCAAGGCGACGTACTCGCCATACCGCGACCGCATCCCGCTGCAGATCGTGCGGGCTGAGGTGGAGCTGTCGGCAGAGGAACGCGCCTACCTGACGGCGGTGGAGAAGGGCGACTACGCCGGCGTCAAACACGCGCTCCGCGAGGCCGAAGTCTACTACAACATGGACGTCAACTGTCTGGACCCGTTGGGCCGCAGCGCGCTGCTCATCGCCATCGAGAACGAGAACCTGGAGATCATGGAGCTGCTCCTGGACCACGGCATCCACACCGGCGATGCCCTGCTCTACGCCATCCGCAAGGAGGTGGTGGGCGCCGTGGAGCTGCTGCTGTCGCATCGCCGGCCCAGCGGCGAGAAACAGGTGCCCGTTGACAAAAACAGGTGCCCAGGGGACACAACGGCAAAAACAACTTTGGCGTGCTCCGGACAGGTTCCCTCGCTGATGATGGACAGCCAGTTTTCGGAGTTCACCCCCGACATCACTCCCATCATGCTGGCCGCGCACACCAACAACTACGAGATCATCAAGCTGCTGGTGCAGAGGAAGGTAAGCGAGGGCCAGCGCGTGGGCCGAGCGGCGGGCATCGCTTCGGGCCGAGCGGCGGGCGGGCATCCCTCCGGGCCGAGCGGCGGGCGGGCATCCCTCCGGGCCGAGCGGCGGGCGGGCATCCTTTCGGGCCGAGCGGCGGGCATCCCTTTGACCTGCGCGCCTCTCCTCTCCCGCCCTCCTGTTAGGTGACCATTCCCAGGCCGCACCAGATCCGATGCGACTGCGTGGAGTGCGTCTCCAGTTCGGAGGTGCCCCGAGTCACGAGCGGCGCAGCGTTCCCAAATTGCCAAAGTTGCCAGGCCACGCACGGCATCCACGCCTCCCGTCTGGTCCGCAGGTGGACAGCCTGCGGCACTCGCGCTCTCGACTCAACATCTACAAGGCCTTGGCGTCGCCGTCGCTCATCGCGCTGTCCAGCGAGGACCCCATCCTGACCGCCTTCCGACTGGGCTGGGAACTCAAGGAACTCAGCAAGGTCCGCCTTTGTTTTGTGGCCAATTGCTGGCAAAATTCCATCGCGCCGAGTTGAGCTTCCTGCCTCCCCGGCCGGCCGGGCAGGTGGAGAACGAGTTCCGCCAGGAGTACGAGGAGCTGTCGCAACAGTGCAAGCGTTTTGCCAAAGACCTTCTGGACCAGGCCAGGAGTTCCAGAGAGCTGGAGACCATCTTGAACCACCGGGACAGCGACCAGAGCGAGGAGCTGGACCCCCGACAGTGCCACGACCTGGCCAAGCTCAAGCTGGCCATCAAATACCACCAAAAAGAGGTACGGCATCCCAAAGGGGCCAAAGGCTTGGGCTGGGGACGGCCCTATTGCCATCTTGCCTTCTGGCACGGAAAGCTTTCCTTTGTTGCCTCGGTTCAACCAGTTCTTTCTCCCGCGTGTCTTTGCATTGCGGATCCACGTGCACGACGGTGACCGGTCCGTCTGTCTCGGCAGTTTGTGGCGCAACCCAACTGCCAGCAGCTGTTGGCTACGCTGTGGTACGACGGCTTCCCGGGCTGGAGGCGGCGCCACTGGGCGGTCAAGCTGGTCACCTGCTTCATCATCGGACTCCTGTTTCCCGTCTTCTCATTGGTACGCGGCGGCGGCGGCGGTGCGCTTTGAGGGCGTAGGAGCGGCGCGCCCCCGTCTCCTCGCCCCCGTCTCCTCGCCCCCGTCTCCTCGCCCCCGTCTCCTCGCCCCCGTCTCCTCGCTCACGTCTCCCGGCTCTCTCTTTCTTTCTTTCTTTCTTTCTTTGGTTCTTTCTTTCTTTCCCTGCCTGGCGCAGATCTACCTGTTGGCTCCCAAAGGCGCGCTGGGGCGCTTCATCAAGAAGCCCTTCATCAAGTTCATCTGTCACACGGCGTCCTACCTGACCTTCCTCTTCCTGCTCCTGCTGGCCTCGCAGCACATCGCCCGCACCAACCTGCACATGCAGGGCCCGCCGCCCACCGTGGTGGAGTGGATGATTCTGCCGTGGGTGCTGGGTACGCCAAGCCTGAGCCAGCGACCTTAGTTCAAAATGTCAAGAAAGCGTCTGCGTGTGTGCGCGCGCACTTTAGGATTCATCTGGGCAGAGATCAAAGAGATGTGGGACGGAGGCTTCACAGAGTACATCCACGACTGGTGGAACCTGATGGACTTTGCCATGAACTCCCTCTACCTGGCCACTATCTCACTGAAGATCGTGGCCTATGTCAAGGTAACGCCGAGCATCGGGCGGGTTCGGCCTCTGTGCTCGAGGGCGTCGTCAAGGTGCTTTGAACAGCAAACGAGAGCGCGCTCGCTCGCTCGCTCGCCAGACGCCGAGCCATCTGCGGCATCTGTGAGCTGCTGCCGGCCGCTTAGCCGCCCTCCCTCCCTCCCTCCCTCCCTCCCACACACCCCCTGTGTGCCTTTCCACATCATGCGTACGTCCACCCGGCCTGGCGTTTCCTTCCGTGCGCTTGATTTGTCTCTCTCGGCCAGTACAACTCATCTCGGCCCCGGGAGGAGTGGGAGATGTGGCACCCGACGCTCATCGCAGAGGCTCTGTTCGCCATCGCCAACATCTTCAGCTCGCTGCGACTCATCTCGCTCTTCACCGCCAACTCGCACCTCGGGCCCCTGCAGATCTCCCTGGGCAGGATGCTGCTGGACATCCTCAAGTTCCTCTTCATTTACTGCCTGGTAAATTACCGCTGCCCCGAAGGGAGCCTCACCCCTCCCCTCCCCTCCCCTCCCCGTGACGCCGTTCCGGCCAAGGCTGCGTCACGTTGGCGTCGTCTTTGGCCAGTGGCGTGCCAAGGGCGCTGAGCAGGCGCCTTTGCCATTCCTCCCCGCACAGGTGCTGCTCGCCTTCGCCAACGGCCTGAACCAGCTCTACTTCTACTACGAGACCACGGCTTCGGAAGAGCCCAACAACTGCAAGGGCATCCGCTGCGAGCGGCAGAACAACGCCTTCTCCACGTAAGTGGCCGTTCCTGTGTTGGCCTGCTCTGGCTTTGGACGGTTCGATGTGCAAAATCGAGAGAGGACGTTGCGCTCGCGAATGCAACCCCCCCTCGCCCGCGCCTCATCTGTCCATCACGCCGCATCAACGCGTCGGCGTGTTTGACACCGAGGCGAGGCGTCTGCGCGAGGCGCGTCTGCGGAGGCGGCAAAACAACTGGCTCGGGAACATCTCCGCCATGACTGACAGATGACCGTCGGCGCCGCCGGGAGGGGGGAGGGGCTTGTCGCATGAGTAAACGCCGAGTCGTCACGTGGCGTCTTTCTCGCTTTGCAGTAACGACGCTCTGTCGCCTCCCCGGGTCAGCACGGAATGAATAGTACAAATACTTCTATCTATGGGCTTTGCTGGCCGCTTGCTTCATCAAAGTTTTGCCGAAAGAGCAGAACTCTTTCTCAGTCATAAATTGCAGAGCAGCGTACGCAGTCCAGATGGGGCCCGGCTTCGGGCGGGCGGGCAGCCAGGCAGGCAGGCAGGCAGGCAGCCAGGCAGCCAGGCAGGCAGGCAGGCAGGCAGGCAGGCAGGCAGGCAGGCAGCCACGCAGGCAGCCAGGCAGGCAGGCAGGCTTTGCGCATTGGCAAAGCAAAGCAAAGCAAAGCAAAGCACCACGTGAGCGGTGAGCTGGCATTGGCAGCTTGTTCCCTGCGTCCGCCTCCAGGCTCTTTGAGACGCTGCAGTCGCTCTTCTGGTCAATATTCGGTCTGCTCAACCTCTACGTCACCAACGTGAAAGCCCGCCACGAGTTCACCGAGTTTGTGGGCGCCACCATGTTCGGGACGTACAACGTGATCTCGCTGGTGGTGCTCCTCAACATGCTCATCGCCATGATGAACAACTCGTACCAGCTCATCGCCGTGAGTGCCGCCGCCGCCGCCGCCGCCGCCGCTGCCCCTTTTTGACCTTGCCTGCCTGCCCGCCTGCCTGATGCCTGCCGCTTGCCCCCCGCCCGGCCCATCGTCGTCTGGCCATCAGGACCACGCTGACATTGAGTGGAAGTTTGCCCGCACCAAGCTGTGGATGAGCTACTTTGACGAAGGAGGAACGCTGCCGCCCCCGTTCAACATCGTTCCCAGCCCCAAGTCCGTCTGGTACCTGCTCATGTGGCTCCACAACAAGCTGTGCGGCCGAGGCCGGCCGCCCGGGGACGACCCGCACAAGTGCGAGAACCTGCGAGAGTTCACGGTGAGTGGAGCCGAGGCTGAGCGTGTCGCTAAGGAGGAGAGCTCCGCTCGCCGACACACGCACGCACGCACGCACGCACACAGACGCACTCGCTGAGTTACGTAAGATGAGCAGCCCACACAAGTTGACCGAAGAGCTCCGACTGCGTTTCTAAATTCAATCCATCGGTGCACGCCAGAACCGCCGAGGCTCAAACTGAAAATGTCAGTCCCTGATTATTTGGACTTGTCACTCCCTCTCCGTAGGAGCGTCACGCCGACAGTCTGATACAGAACCAGCATTACCAGGTGCGTAAGCCGGGTTTCCGCAAAGAGGACCGACACCGAACGCTGGTTCGGGGTATCTGACGCCGACGGATTCTTTGTAGCCGATCTCGGTGCTTGCGTGGGGGTCTCGCTAAAGCGCCCTTTTCAACAGGAGGTGATCCGAAACCTGGTGAAGAGATACGTGGCCGCCATGATCCGCAGCGCCAAGACGGACGAGGGCCTGACGGAGGAGAACTTCAAGGTGGGCCTATTTTTCCCTCATTCCGGTGGATCCGTCATCCTGATCCGACCGCACGACCGGGGATCTTTGGCATGATGAACCAATGGCCGGCCACTTCTTAAGTTCCCGTCATCTTTGGCCGAGAGAAGTCAGGACAGTTTGGAAAGCACACTGTGCTGAAAAAACTCCTTCTGCTGCCCCCCCCCCCCCCTCCTCCTGGTCCCGCTCCCGCTCCATTTTTAACCTTTGAAAGCCGAGTCGTCTTCGCTGTGCAAAGCGCCTGCAGGCTCTTCATGGAGCGACATTTTGCGTTTGTTTCCAGGAGCTCAAGCAGGACATCTCCAGTTTCCGTTACGAGGTCCTGGATCTTCTGGGCAACCGGCGTCCTCCTCGCCGACACTACTCCTCCTCCAGCGACATGGCACGAGACGACGGCGGCGGCGTGGCCTCGGAGGACGACAGCGAGCCGGGCGACCAGAGGGCAAAGGGCGTCGGCTTCACCGTGCCGCTGGAGGAGGAGGAGGACGATTGCCAGCCGGCGCCCGCGCTCGGCGTCTCCGCCTTGGTACGCTCCATTTCCGGGATGAGCCGGGCAGGGGAGGGGGAGGGGGAGGAGGGCCGGGCCGAGGAGGGCCGGGCCGAGGAGGGGGAAGAGAAACCCAAGAGCAACGGGCTGAAGACGGCGGCGCTCCCGCCTTCCGGCGCCCTAGCGTCGCCGTGGCTCTCGTCCTCGCTCTCCACCTCGCTGGCTCGCACCAAGAGCCGGCTGCAGCGTCTGCCAGCGGCGGCCAAGACGGACTCCTTCAAACGCCTCTCGGTGCTCTTCTCCCGCTCCAAGCGCTCGGCCCTGCCCCTGCGCTCGCTGCCCCTGCGCTCGCCGCCCTCCTACACCATCTCCGACGGGCTGCTCCTCCCGCGGGGGGGCCGCGCCGACTCGGGACCGCAGCGCGTGACCGGCAGCGAGACCCGTCTGAACCGGGTGGGCCGAACAAACGGACGCGACGCGCTCCTGACGCTGCCCCCGCCTCCGCCTTGTCCCTGCCAGTCGCTGCACTGCGCGTCCAACATGTCCGAGTCCAGCTCGCGTCTTTTGGACTCCAGCGAGGACATTTTCCAAGGTGGCGGCGGAGTGGAGGCGACGGGCGGCGGGGGTGGCGGCAGAGGACTGATGATGATGGGCGGCTGGGTGGGACCCTGCGACGACGCGGCGGAGGACGGCCGCGAGCTCGCGGAGGACTCGGTCAGCACGCAGCTCTAGAACTGGGACGGACGGACGGACGGACGGGGGCTTTGGTTTCTTTTCCGTTCGGACGGCCGAGGCTGGATTTGCGAGTGCCCGCTTCCGGTTCCTGTCGAGCGCGCCGCTTTTTCCCTCGTCTGCCTGCCTGCCTGCCTGCGGCGGCGGGTGTTTCTTTGCGTACTTTGACGATAGCCGATCCGATCTTTTGCTGCCGCGGACTGATGTCACGCAAGCCTGAGCGACTCCAATATGGGAATCCACGCAATTTGCGCTTTTCTTTGGTTTTCTCGGAAGCCCAAACGGTCGCCGCGTTTGCGTCGCTCGGGCCCGTTTGCGAAAAGCCGGCGTTTTGCCCTGGTTTGTGCATTTGTCGTCCGTCTCGGGTAGTCCCGCATTCGGGCTCCGCGGAGCGTGCATGCGAGGTCGCTTGGCTTTGTTTGGCGGGCACGGAAAATTCGAAACTGGCACGAAAGGATGGCGGCCAAGTTTTTTAAAGCCAGCGCAAGAGCAAGCGGGCGGCGCACCGACTTGCTAATCGTGCACGTGCTCGCTCAATCATCTTCTCCCGCTCACGTTTCCCTTTGCTAAACGGCGGCGCATCCCTCCGTCCCTCCCTCCCTCCCTCCCTCCCTCCATCCATCCATCCATCCATCCATCCATCCATCCATCCATCCATCCATCCACCCCTCCATCCAACCATCACCCACGGCCAGAGCCGAGAGCTTTTTTAGGAAGGTGCGCCGTATCCACCGGAACGACCAGGCAGGACGGGGCCGTTTTCCCTTTAAGCACTTTGGCGGCCGCCAGTACCTGGACCACTTTGAACGTAGCCCCAAGAGACAAAAGGAGAAAGGAAGCCCTCAAGCCTCTTGCCAAGGAACCACATTCTACCCCACTTATGGCAGTAATAATGAGGCTAATTATCACAATAATAATAAGAACGACAACAACAATAAGAGGCCTCGTCTGGTTTGCCTCCAAGATTCAGTTCTTCCTTGACTTTGCCCCACTTGGAGCTGCTCAATAAATCCACCGTGTTGGACTTGGACAGGAAGTGACGGTGCTGACGCACGCGCAGCCGCTGGATGGACGCACGCACGCACGCAGCCACACCGGAGACTTTTTGTCTTTTTATGATTGGATTTTTTGGGCGACTCATGGAAAACATTTCCCTTGTTTCAATGTTTTTACCAGTCCAGCAGCACGGGCAGATCGACTTATTAGGCATGTTTGATCAATGGCATTACAACACACGCACGCTCGCACGCACGCACGCACACACACACACACACACACACACACACACACACACGCACGCACACACACGCACACACACACGCACACACACACAGTGTTGGCGCCACATCGAAACGATACGGTTTGACGATCAATCGATCGCACCTTGACAATCACCATAAGGACCGGCGGCCAACATCACGCCTCTTAAAAAACATAGGATTCCCCTCCGCCAATGAATTCCAAACACAATTATTGACAAGTATTGATCACCGTAGAAGCTTTTTTGATCAGTCAACGCAAGTTCAGATAAATCATTCGAATGGGCCAATATCAATGGTGGCTGCTGCCTGATTCCCTGAGGCATGTGTGCGAGTGCGAGTGGGGCTCATCAGCTTCTCGAGACAAGACTTATCTCCTTCAGTCACACACGCACACACGTACACGCACACAAAACCAATACACGATTTATGTTCCTACAACAGGAAAAACAAGGACAAACTCCCAGGGGACACGAATAACCACAAAGTGTGCATGTGTGTGTGTGTGTGTATACAGGAGGCCTACTACAAGTGATTCCATAGTGCGGCATTTGAAGTGGCGCTTCAGGTGTCAAACGATTGTCCAACAGAATAGTTCTCGCAAACAAGCTCACGACAGACAGACAGACAGACAGACAGACAGACAGGCACGAACGCACGCACGCACACAGAGGACAGGTCGCTCTCTTCACCCTCCACGCAGATTTGCAGCTTTGACACCGGGAAGGGATTTTACCCCGTGAATGAATGTATGATTGAGTTGGGGTTTTTTTTTTTTTTTTTGTAGAAGCTGGCGCACGTTGTTGATTCTTGAATAAAGGCATCGTTACAAAAGTGCTTGCTTTTGTATTTTCTTTTATACAAATACATGAAAACCTTCACAACTTAGCCTTTCAGTGCGCTAGCTAAAAAGCGAACACTGAATAGCCAATAGGCACGGCCTGAACACAAATGAGCACAAATCATACAACAGTCCTACTACAACTACTATTAGCTTACGAGCGAGCGCTCCATCTTATGGAGGAAAATGGATGTCGTGTGACAAAAAGTGTCAAACCCATTTGGGTTCTATTGAATTGTGTGTACGGAGCGAGAAAAAGATTGCGATGATCAACAAAGTCTATTTAGACGCCTGTCTTTGTAGCTAATGGACGGCGGTGGGCCCGGTCAGCCCGGTGGGCTAATGCGGCAGCTTCAGCGATTCAAAGGTCTTTGTTGGCAGTGCCCCAGCGAGGCTAACGCCGGCTTGCCGGCCGCACGGCGCCACCGTCGGAAGCTCTTTCTGCCGGCCTCCGCGTGATGCTCCTATTGCCGAGGGACAAAAGCTCCTGCGTGGGCCGCGCTACCGACTCTCATCTTTCCAGCTCTCCTCCGCCGACTCAGTGTCACCTTTTGCGATGAGATGAGACGCGCACTCGTGCGCCAGCCGGCTGTTCTTTTGGCATTGTCTCCCGCGGCGAACCCAAGCGGAGCGGAGCACGCTTGACAATGGTTCAATCGTACGATTGGATCATTTTAGATCAGGGCTGTCTCGCCGTGTCGCAGGATGTTGCGACTCACGTGTGTGTGTGTGTGTGTGTGTGTGTGTGAGAGACGTGATAAGAATGCAAAGAAAGCCCAAAGTTGAGGACGCTTTTGTGCTTAAAAAGAAGACAACGCGTCGACGACAAAGCAGAACCCATTGACGCAAAAGCACGCCACAGTCAACGTTGCTAGCTCATTTCACGCGGGCTAACGCTGCCGCTTAGAACAAGCGGCAGTCCCATCACAGGTCACGAGGGTTAGGGTTCTATTGGACAAAAGACCAGACGTCACCAGCACGTTCCAACGCTCAAAAGCCGGCCAACTATTAGCCAGCTCGCTATGCTGAGCCAAGCATACGTGGCATTTCAAGGCGCAATAGTGGGCAAAAATAATCACGTTCACAATTTGCATTGGCATAGCGCCTTCATTCGCTGTGCAGAAGTAATCACAGAAAGATCTGGTCGCTGTTTTGCACATTTTCATCTCCAACCGTCGCAAGTGCAAAGATCACCATTTGTGAATCCTTTTGTGCACAATCAAACAAACAAACAAACAAACAACGGGTTGTGTTGTGTGTTCTTTTCACAACATCCTCAACAATTGAAAGGACAAGAGTTTGCCACCATGATTTTGTGAATAGTTAGTCTTGCTTCGGTTTTGTTTTTTCCTTTTTCCAACAACTGCTATTAGTACTACAGTGCCTGGCGGCACAGGTCCGTACAGTGGCCAGCCTCTAATTTAGTATCTGCAATGAGCCTCCATTTCTTGATTATTTTCTCGTTGCTCATATTTTGGAAAAACGCTCTCGCTATTCCTTCCCAAAAAAAGCGGTGTGTGTCAGAGTAAATTACATATACATAGCATTGACTTAGCAGGCAGGCAGGCAGGCAGCGCCCTCCTGTGGAACATGAAAGCACCCTCCTCCCCTCCCCAGAAACAGTACTGCGCCTCTGCCGGTGTATACTGCCTCCTGATTGGTCGAGCCTGTGCCACTTCTTTCTCTCTGATTGGTGGGTGGCGAGCCGAGAGCGGAAGTGCCCTGCTCTCAGTTGCGATGAACCATCGAAAGCGGTATCAAATAAATCCATGCGAGTCCAACAAAGGCAGGCGGCCGGGCGGAATGACCTTAGCGGCTCGTTTTTGGCTTTTGGTGAGCGTCACTGCGGCCGGGACGGCGGCGAAGCACGACGGCGACGACGAGTGGGTGCATCTTCCGGACAATTGTGAAGGTAAGCGCTCACCAACGACCCACAATGCACTTCAAATACCCGGAAACAGCAGTTGATCGGCCCTATAGTCATGTTGATCAATACGTAGTATCAAAGGCGATGTCCTCAATTGACATGGCAGTGAACAGAAACACATTCACGAGACATTGATTGAATTGTCCTTTTATTTCGTAGCCACATTGATGAGTAGTTTTCATGATAGATGGATGGAATAAAAGCAAGTGCCGTCTGTCACGATGCCTTTCCGGGTCAGCCATATTCTTGATGTTTAAAACTCTTTTCAGTGTGCAAGTTTGTCAGCATCGAGATGAAGTCCGCCTTTGACGAAACAGGGAAGACCAAGGAAGTCATCGACCGCAACTACCGTTTCATTGACAGCAGGGGCGCTCCGCCCATCAAATACGTCAAGTCGTAAGTACGCCGGCTGGCGCTAACTACTTTTCTCTAGCGCGCCTCAAAAGCCCGTCCCTCCCTCTTCAGTGACCTGCGCTTCATCGAGGTGGTGGAGAACGTGTGCCAGCGGCTCTTGGAGTACAACCTGCACAAGGAGAGAAGCGGCAGCAACCGCTTTGCCAAGGTGGGTCGAGCCGCGCCCGAGCTCGTCGGCTCCATCCAGAAGACTTTGTCTGTCGCAGGGCATGTCCGAGACCTTCTCCACGCTGCACGGCCTGGTCAATAAAGGCGTCAACGTGGTCATGGACATCCCGTACGAGCTGTGGAACGAGACGTCGGCGGAGGTGTCGGACCTCAAGAAGCGGGTAAACGTGGCCGGGCGGACGGGCTCAATTCCAGAGACGTCGCCGTGAGCGCAACCTGTGTCTGTGTCAGTGTGACGTGTTGGTGGAGCAATACGAGGACGTGATTGAAGACTGGTACAGAGGCAGCCAGGAAGAAGACTTGACCACATACCTGTGCGAGAAGCACGTGCTCAAAGGACAGGACACGGGTGACTCACGCGCGCGCGCACGCACGCACTCACTCGCAATGACGGCGACGCTCAGCGCTGTATGTTCTTTGCCCAGCCTGCTTGAAGGAGGAGTGGGCACCCAAAAGGAAGGGAGACCGGGCGGCCGTCGCACAACACAACAAGAAGAGAGAAGGAGTCCATAGCAAGAAAAAAAGGGAGAAGAAAGCAAAGACGGCGGACCCGGACGCGCGGGGGGTTCGGTCCCGGGAGTCTCCGTCTGGGATCAAGACGGAGCTGTGAGGATGTGTGTGTTTGTGTGTGTGTGTGTGTGTCGCTCGTGAGAATCTTTGGGGGGGGGGGCGCTCACTTTTGCTACAACAAAAACATTTGACTGCTCATGCTGGATGTGTGTGTCTATTTAAGATTATGTGCAATGCGTGTGCATTTCCCACAGTTCGATGTGCTTGCTGCTGTGCCGTTTCTGGTGTTCAATAAAGTTTTCTAGATCAAACGATTCACCGTGGTTGGGGGGGGGGGGGTCCCTGGGCTCTAGTCAGGTTCAATGGGTCAACTTTGTTGCCAGTTGCCCAAGTCTACTTTCAAGTTTGTGAACCTCTTCAATACGAAAAAATAGAATCCGACACAACGCTAAGGTGTTGTAATGTCAACGTTGTACCCCTGGAGGGAGGCAGAGTTGCAATGTCACGTTATCGCCGCTCGAGGGAGCCACAAATCTGCGTCAAGAATCGATGCCAAATTGACAATGTCACGTGCCTTACCTGAAGTGGTGGAGCCTTGAGATTTGCCCGACTAAATCCACCCACCGCTCAATATCGCGTGCATCACGACTAAACAAAAACACATCTTGAGTAGTTGGCAATTTTCTTCACACCTCGGATATGGCGTCGAACGAAGCTGAAGGCGATTGAAAGCAGATGTCACCAAAGAGTGAATTACTGCGCGTTGTTTGTGTTCATTTCACCATTTAGCAGGCCCAAAGTTGAGGAGAAGACGTGACCAGACATTTGTGGAGGAAAAGAAAAGATAAAACATTCAGGAGTGATAGGTTGAATACGGAAGAGGATTAGGCTTGACAATATCATTCAACTCGCTGGCAAATGCTGCTCATGTTAGGCTACAGTAGCAAGGACGCTAACGTGCCATTTGGAGCACAAAGGTGTGACGTGCGACTTTCACACGGGACAACATTAGCACGAGCTTCAGGGCCTGCCTGCCAAAACAGCCCATGTCGGAAGGCCGAGGGCATTGTTGTCCCACCTCCCTCTCAAGTGGTCGTTCTCCAAGAAGCAAAAAGACAAGCCTAAAGCGAATGCATATTTCACAATTTGGAGAAAAAAACAAACATTCACACTGCTTCTTTCCCTCTCTCTGAACTCGTGTCTAAGTTGAGCTTTCAAAGACTACAAAATTGAAAGGACTTTTTTTTTTGGTCATCCGATTGCTGGTCCGGCACAATTTTGTGAACAATAAAGTGGAGAAATAAACAGTCCTTCAATCCATTTGTGTCTAAGCCAGAGGTAGGCAACCACTCTTTTGGGTTCTTTTATCACAAACAATTGATTAATTTGAGGTTATATTACCTGACATGCCGAAACATGTCAGGTAATATAACCTCAAATTAAAAAGATATTTGTGATAAAAGAACCCCAAAAAGGGATTGACAAGGGAAACGAAATGAACTTAGTACAACGACAGAGGTAGGCAATCGAGGTCCTCGAGGGAGGACCACCGGGCCGCCGCTGTCCCGCATGTTTTCTAGGTTTCCTTAGTGCTGCAACACACCTGATTCAAATGATCAGGATTGTTATCCAGCTTCTGCAGACATTTGAATCAGGTGTGTTGCAACAGGGTGGTGACATAGAAAACCTGCAGGACAACCCTCGAGGACCGCAATTGCCTACACCTGGCCTAAGCCAAAATGCGGACGTATCGTACCAATTGTAATCGGACTTTATTTATTGCTGTGCTTGTATTTAAAAAAAAAAACAGGAAACGGCAATCACAATATTGACAATGGCGATTTGATTTTTCAAAGTGCTTCAGGCCCGGCCATGGCCGCCGCTACCTCGAAGTGTTTGTCGCTTGTGGTTACTCCCGTCTTCCACGCCGTCCCCTCTCCATCCTTCCTCGTTCCCTCCATCTCTCATCCATCCCTCCTCTTCGCGGCGGGCGGGCGGTCCGTCCGTCGTGCTCTCAGCTCTCTCCATTGGCTATAAGCGAGGAAGGAGGAGACACCCATCGCTGGGCTGAGGAACGGCAAGGGCGACCATAGCCTGCCGTTCTTCTCCAATTCACAAAGACTGGACGAGAAAAACGTTGCTTTTTTTTCCCCCACACAAAAACACTCAGGAGTCAAACCACAGAAAAGGAATGAAGTGAGACACGAGACAAAGAAAGTTCTTTTGTTCAAAAGTCTCCTTGCGGCGTCGCCTCGACTCCCGTCCAATCGGAGCGGGCCGGCCCGTGAGGTCACCCGCCACTTGAGCCAGCGTGAGCACAGAAATAAAGGTCACGTTTTACTGCGCTCCGCCCCGCCCGACGTCCGTCCGTCCGTCTGAGGCCAAGATTTGTTGAGGAGGATGCCGTGGCGTTGGGCTGATATCACGTTTCTAGAACGTGACGGTGGTCTTCAGGAAAGCCCGAGATTCTGATTGGAAGAGAAAACAAAACAATCTTGGCGCATCAAACGACAAGAAGCGGTTCCGGAACCAATGGGTAGGATGCGGTCATCGACGCCGAGACCCGCTCCGCTCGTCAAACGATGCTGCGGTGTGGCGTCAAAAGAACGGAGGCCAGCGCCAGCCGTGGTAAATCTCGGCCCGAGAAAGGAGCGAGGCGAGTCACCGTGCCCCCCTCTCTGGCTGTCATTGTTTTCTGCCAACCTTGCAGTGTTTCCCTTTGACCGAGCGACAACCGAGTGACAACCTTCTCTGTTTTGCCACTCGTCTTTGTGCTCTTTATCTGCTGGCCTTTGCTAAGGCTTTGCCTTTGCTCAGCCCCATCCCGTCCCATCGCTCACGTCCCGCATGTTTGGTTATTCTGAGCCTGACCCCTTTTCTGCCCGGCCCGAAAGGCGGCGGAGAACCCGAGGCGTGTGGACGGCCGCTGCTGGTGACAAGGTGCCATTTTTCAAGCCTTCCTCCCGCTGGCCTCCTTTGCCTTGCTCGCTCGCTCCTCGCGCAACCTTTCCCATAAAAGCTCCCCGTCCTCGTTTTGGATTTCTTTGGATTCAGCACTTTTCTCTCCACTCCTTAATGAAGAGCACGGAAGGTTGGAGCGTGCGCGTTACTACCGCCGCTATGGTGACGCTTAGCACGTTAGCGGGTCCGAGAGAGAGAGCGCTACTTGAGCCCGCTTTGCGCCCACGCACGGCATCCGCTCTACTCGGCCCACTGCCGCCGGGAAAAGGCCTCTGGGAGGGAGGGAGGGAGGGAGGGAGGGAGGGAGGGAGGGAGGGAGGGAGGCATTTTCTCGGACCGATGAACAAATACGTCTTGGGAGGAGGTCCCAAAAAAGGCAAGCAGATTTCCCAGTGGGAACGAGGATTGCCCGTCCGTCCCACACCAGTGTGGATCTCGCTGGCTGGCTGGCTGTCTGGCTGTCTGTCTGTCTGTCTGTCTGTCTGTCTGTCTGGCTGGCTGTCTGTCTGGCTGGCTGGCTGGCTGGCTCCCGCCACTCACCCACCACAAAGCTTTTCAACGTCAGGCAGGCAGGAAGGAAGGAAGGAAGGCGGCACACACGCGTTTGGTTTTGCCAACCTTGTCTCGAGGCTTCCCGGCGAGTCGGTCCTGCCGGTCAAAGGGAGGCGGCATCTGCACGACACGCAACCACGGACGGCAAATGTATTCTTTGCCCGCATTTCGGAGGCCACGCGTGAACCGAGACTGAAAAGAAACTCGGCGAATGGCTTCTCACGCCACCCGAGTCAGTACCGTCGGGCGAGAGTTCCCGGGCGTCCTCCCCCCTCGGCTGCCGTCTCCGCTTGGACTCAAACTCCAGCGCCTCCTGCAGCTTCCTCTTGGCCTTCTTCTCCTTTTTCAGACGTTTCTGGATGGACACTGCGGGAAAAGCGGAGGGAGAAGCCGTTTGGCTGCCGACACGCGACCTGAGAGAGCCGGCGAGGGAGCGAGACCTCTGCTCTGCAGCTCCGAGGTCAGCTGCCGCTCCAGGCTCTCTCTCATTTCTCGTTCGCGGTCCAGCTCCAACTTCAGCTCCCTTTTCTCCGCCTGGATCTGCTTGTCCTGCATGCGGGCGTTCTCCACCGCCACCTTCAGGAGGCCCTGGAAGGCACGCACACGCATATGCATGCTTTGTTGGGAAAGGAAAGGGAAAGGGAAAGGAAAGGAAAGGAGTGCCAGCAGCGGCAGCGGCGGCACCTGTATGTTGCTTAGGAGCGTCTCCACGGACGACAGGCTGTCGGCGAATAAGAACGGGGCGGGGAAGGCGGCGGGCGGGGCTCGTCCCGGCGAGGCTCGGTCTTCTGCCGACAAATCAAACGCGGAAAGCGTGTGTTTTTTGGGAAGCGGCGATCCCCAACCGCCGAGTCAGTTGCGGGAATGAGCGCTGCCCGCCGAGCCGGCGCCTTTCGCCAGATCAACAGCGCTCGCCAGGGAGAAACACACAAAGAGCGGAATACACCAAAAGGAGCGCGTGACATTTTGCCATCCCGCAAAATGGAATCAAATGTCAAGTGGATTGGCGCCAAAGCCCGCCCGTCCGTCCGTCGGGCCCAATATGTCGCCGTGGTGTCCTTTGCCTCTCACCTTTGTCCTTTGCCATGTTCTCCGCCGGCGTGGACTGCGGGCCTGAAGAGGGACAACCCGACCGAGTCGGCGCGTGTGCGTGCGCCGGAATGGAAAGCGTGCCATTGATTTCAATTTTTCCTTCGAAATAAAGAGAGCAAAAAAGCAGGCGGCGGGCTCAAGTGGGCTAATTCCGCTTTGCCTCTTTATGACGTGGCCCATTTCGAGGCGTGCTCGAGCACGTCCGTCCGTCTTCTCCTCGGTAAACATTTTTTCTTTTCTATTAAGAGAAGAAAGAAAAAAGATAGTCGCGCATACCGAGTCTTTCCGGCGAGCTGGAGGCGGAGCTGCCGGCCCCCGATCGTCGAGGAGCGTCCCTCTCGTCGACGGAGGGCGACGGCGAGGGACTGCGGCACGCGCGCTCCTGCCCGACAGCACAAATACGTACAGGAAGTGAACCCGGCCGGAACTTTCCATTTCCAAAATCCCTTCCCATTGTTGTCCACGCCTTTCGTAGCGGAGCAATCTGTTCATGGCGATTTTATGACACAACAGTCGCTGCTTGCTTTTTTGAATCAACTTGTGAACTCGCCTGTTTGTGGTGAAAAGTAAGCAAAACTAAAAAGCTACAAACCATTTCAAAGTAGGAAGCAAAGCCAAAGCAACAAAGGAGCTGTCAGAGAAAGAAAGAAAGAAAGAAAGAGAGAGAGAAAGAAAGAAAGCACCTTGATGACGGGCGTCCGGCGAAGGCGGATCTGCCGAGCGGCGGCGGCCATGTTGGCGATAGTGCCGAGCTGGTTCATCTGCGACACGGCCATGGCGACGGAGGCGGGCGGCAGGCCCAGGGGCGGCAGGGGCGGCAGGCCCACGGGCGGCAGGCCCACGGACAGCATCGGGTGGGGCATCATCACAAAGGGCAGCTCCAGTCCTGGCGCACGGACGAGAGTCACGGCGAGCTGACGGTTAGCTAGCTGACCTTTCTCATTTTACCATATTTGAATGCCTGCCGCCACCCGCTCTTCAACTTTTGCCGCGAAAGATGCCAAGGTGAAATGTTCAGTCACACACACGCAAAAACTCTCCCCCTCCGCCCGGCTGCCCAAAACCTATCCTCCCTCCCTCCAGGGTCAACGTGACAACAATCAACGGGAGTGTTTGTGCGTCACCTCCCTCAACGCCAATGAATCCGAGCAAAGTGTTAATACTTTGCCGCAGATGAAATGGGCCGCATGAACAAATGGCATTGGCTTTTGCATCAAGCTTATCGTGAAGATGCACTCACACACACACACACACGCCGCTGAGGGTGGGTGCGCTTGCTCACTGTTGGCCAGCTGCTGCTGGCTGAGGGCTCCCAAAGGCAGGGCCCGCCCCTCTGCCGCCACCGCCGCCGCTGCCGCCGCTCCTCCTCCGGGTCTGTCGCTTGGGCGCTCCTTGTCCCAGGAGCACTCACTCTCTCCTGGGCACACGTACAGAAGGCACGAAAGTCAACAACATCCCGCAAAAGCGGCTGTCACCAATTGCGGCCTGGCCCGCCCTCCCTCCCTCCTCATCCATCTTCATTAGTCGGAATCTCTCTGGATTATCGCGCGTGTCAGCTGGTCTCGATCCCGTTGAAAAAAGCGCTTCCCCTCTCGACCCGCGTCTGTCTTTTCCCGCCTCGCTCGCAACGTCTTTACATTTGTGGTCAGAAGAAAAGCAAAAGGAAACAAAAAGAGGACAAAACGCTCCTGGGAAAGCCAGCCTGGCTTTTCCCTTTGTTGCGTTCTTCAATAATTCACACCCACATATAATGGACTCTTTGTCGGATGCTTGTCGAGCGGAAACGCACGCACGCACGCACGCGGGCACGCAGGCACGACGTCAAAAGCCATCGGCGGAGAGCACGGTCCTCCACCAAGACGCAGGTGCAAGCGTCTAGGCCCACGTGGCGCTCTGCATCTTGCCAGGGGATTCTCTCACACGTGTCAATGCTATTTGTGCACGCGTGCGTTTGTGTGCCTTACCCGCGTTGGAGTGCAGGTCGTCATTGTCCGATTCGTTTCCGTTCTGCAGCCTCATCATCATCATCATCTTCATCTTGTGCAGCTTCTGGAGCTCAGCCATGGCGGCCGCTGTAAGGTCTGACGTGCACGCGCGCGCACACACAGACAGACAGAGCGGTCAATATGTGCCACGTCGCCTTTGGTTGGAGCGTTTCAGACAGCCTGAGGACATCATGCACGCACGCGTCGCCCGTGCACATGCGCTTTTGTACTCTGTGCTCTGCTGACCCGGAAGTGACTTCTGTACACAACAGGCAGCAGAGTGAGAGGGATGCCCGCCGCCAGAGCAATGCAGCCCTTTTGAAATGCAGTTGGATCCGCCGCTCGATCCGTCGCTCCGTCCGTCAGCGCTCCGACGTCCCGCCTCACTCGGGTCGGCCCGTTGCGAGTTAGCCAGCAAACTAGCAGAACGGGAGGCCTCGCTTTTGTCGTGACGGCGTCTCGGACCCGCTCGTCCGACGCCCCCGACCCGTTTGCCTGCTCAATATTTGATGACTCTGAGAGAGGGCATGACGGTGTGCACACAACAAAGAGCAAAAGAGAGCAATTGCTCTTTTGTGTTCTAGATTTAGAAAGTCCCGAATGTTTTCTACGCTCCCGTGAGCGCCCGGTCCGACGGACTTAATGGCTGCGCCGCAGCACTTAAGTCGGCCATTTTGGTTTTTTCTGAAAAGGTTCCGTCTGGTCTTTCGCTCGACGGGCCGTGCGTGCGTGTGTGTGTCTAAATCGGGCCAAATCGATTCGGTCCGCAGGGTGGAAAAGGCCTCGAGACCACTTTGGCTTTTTTTTTGCCAATTTGCAAAGCAGAATTTGGCGCTCTTCCGTTACAGGGGACAACGGGTGCGACGACAGCCGTCCCGTTTCCATCCAACGGTCAAGCTATTTTTAGGACAGGCCGGCCGCTCTCGAGCGGAAAAGGTCAACGAGACGGTCAAAAGCGTCGTCGCGGCCACCCGACGAGGTGGGGGCCGAAAGCGACGGCGAGCGATCTGAAGTCAGCCAAGGCTTTGTCTGTGATGAAGCGAGGAGGGAAGGACAGAGCCGGGAGGCCGGGAGGCACCCCTTCGAGCACCTCCGAGCACCTCCTCCCTTCTTCCTTTGGGCAGCCAGCGCTACTGACCGGTGTGAGAGAGCAGGTTGGGGGACAGCAGGCCCGGGTGAAGAAGCCTCGGGCTGTCACCGCCGGCGCCCGAAGAACAGCGCTTGGGAGGACGACCCGGTCGAGAGCTGCGGGCGAGAGAGACAAAGGAAGCGAAAGAGAAAATGATGCATTTTTTCCCAAGTCTGCAAATATTCTCCACTCTCTGACGTGTCGAGCTCAAAGTGCCATCAACCAATGAGCCAAATTTGCAGCAGCCCATTTGAAAATCACAACTTGTTTTGCTTTTTTTAGTGGCCTAGATCTGGGCGCAGAGTGGCCAAACCACGGCGCTGGGGTTCAGCCGCCTTCAAGTAAGTCTCGCCATTTCCCGCTCTGGCAATGGCCGTTTCTATGGCGACGGAGCCCGGATCAATATTTTGTCGGCCGGCTGACGGATTGATTTAGCGGGAGACGGGCAGAGGTCACGCACTTTAGCCAGGGCGGCGGCCCCTTCGTGCCCCCTCTTTAGCCGGCGTCTCTCATGTGACAGCGGTCCAACGGAAGCAGCCATTTAAAGCTGGCGCGCGGTGGCCACTTGGTGCGGCCAAATGGAGGTCACCGAGCGAGGCCGCCGCCGCCGCCGCCGCCTTTCGGAAAGCAAATCGTTTTTGTCCAACGGGTGGCCGCTCGCTTTCATCGCACGAAAAAGCAGACGTTGTTTGACGGTCACACGGGCAGAGAGACGAGAGGGACGCCGGCGGACGCGTGTTTCCTTTCCGTCCGAGCGAGAGCAAGGAGCGATCGTTAAGACAAGTAGAGCAAAGATAAGTGGGGTTGGAACACATGAAGAAACAGCCGGTGAAGTGAGCCGGACCCGCTGCCTTGGGCCTAAGACGGAGGCGTCTCGCTCGCGGCTGGCGTGGCGGCCAACAACGCCGGCAGGTGACGAGACCCTTTGACGAGCTTCAAGTGTGATTTCCTTTTCAGGCGTGATAAACGGCCGTGACGTCGGTGTCGTGTGTCATCGATCGGCCCCGAGGCGGCGGCGCAAGGACGCTGGCCTCTCTTCCCGGAGGTTCCCTCCCTCCCTCCCGCCGGCCGCCCCCCCTGTGCATCTCTCCCTCCCCCATCCTTGAGCGGATGCCTCGCCCAACTGTCATCCCTCCGCCGTCACTTAAGTCGCCGCCATGTTTCATCTGTCGGGCTGTCGCGGCTCCAAACCAAACTTGACCTCCAGCGACACGTTGAAGCGGACAGTTTGATCAAAGTAAGGATTCCGTCGGCCAGCGCTTTTGGCGCAAGAGGAGACAAAGCGACGCTTTCCTTGATGCCTGCCTGTTTTTTTCCGCTGGCCGACTCACAGGGTGCCATCCTCCTTTTCTGCTGAGTCGGTGCTTCACGGGCGCCGCACGCCACAGCTGTTGAGAGACAAGTGCTGGTGGTGGTGGTGGTGGGGGGGGGGGGGGCTTTATTGGATTGTCTGTGTCCTCCATTTGGATAAGAAGGGAACGAGAGAGCAAGGACAAAGGACGGGGAGAATCAGCCGACGGCCAGAGAGCTAAAATTGTTGCGTCTTGTGACACGTGCACACGCACACACACATGCTGAGAAGGTCAAGTCCGGATCCTTCAAGAAGTCCACTTTGATGAGCCAATAGCCGAATCAATATTAGGCTCACAGAGCAAGCGCGCAC